>NW_026111923.1:97500-150000 GCF_024679095.1 Eriocheir sinensis
GAGAGAGAGAGAGAGAGAGAGAGAGAGAGAGAGAGAGAGAGAGAGAGAGAGAGAGAGAGAGAGAGATGCACAAAAGTTTAGTATTGACCCGCCAGCCCTCACCAGGTGCTTCCCCCTCCCTTTCCCTGCTTCCCTCCTCCCTCCACCCAGCAAGGACCAGGTGAGAGAGAGCGACCTAACATGCGCGCCACACACTTCCGAGGGTGGAGAGAGAGAGAGAGCGAGAGAGAGAGAGAGAGAGAGAGAGAGAGAGAGAGAGAGAGAGAGAGAGAGAGAGAGAGAGAGAGAGAGAGAGAGGAAAGGGATAGTAATTGAAGGAGAAAAGTAGCCACGCCTGAAGCAGAACGTCCATTATATACGCAGACTTCGCAGTACGGTAACATTAAGGGGCCCTGTTGATGGACGCAGGACTGACGCGGAACGGGAAAATATAACACAGTGGCCACCAGAGGGAATAAAAGCGAGGTAACGCAACGGAAAGACATTAGCAAGCCCGGGCCTCCATCAGACTCAACGTGTCAGCGATAGCGTATGTATGCAACCCAAGAAGTATTCGATGTACAGACACTACGTAATTCAAAGGAAGAATCTACAGTCGCTATCGTGGGTTAAGTAAAATCGTGGTGCGTGACGATAAATCAGAGAGTCGCAACATTAGCGTATAAGGAATATGTACGGTATAGTAAGCCTTTTTTTTTCCCCGACACTAAAAGAACGATATATAGAAACATGTTGAGACAAGTCTAGTAAATGCCCCGTCAAATGGTACCTCAATTTGTGTGTCAATTACAGAGCGGATTTTTTTTTTTCTAAACATACCTAACATTGCTGCCAAAAGATAAGTAAAAAGGGAAAGACTGGCGTGGTTGTTTGTAAGAGTGCGAATGTGTTCTCTCTACAGACTGAAATGAAGTTCTTTCCTACATGACATTTCGGGTACGCCACACTGACATATCACCGTTGTTCGTGTCCATGAGAGCACATCAGCAACAGTACGTACTTTCACACACACACACACACACACACACACACACACACACACACACACACACACACACACACACATTACGGTATACTCAAGGGAGGATTAGGAAGACTTTTTATCATACGAAAGTTTACCACACAAACAACAAACAAAAAAAAAGAGATTATGGCGCCACCCTCACGAGAACTTGGCGCATTCATCGTTGCCATCGTACGCTGACGGCAGTGTTTACGATGTCACGCAGCTGCTTTTGTTCTTTCCTGCTCACACACACACACCTGTTGCCAGTAGTGCCACAAGACGCATGCACCACCCCTCCCTCCCTAATTTTTTCCCTTCATCTCTCCCGTTACAGTCTCCCTTGCAGTAACTTGCTGGATTTTTTTTTTTATCTCAAACTTCCTCTGTCACTACGCGTTGCGGGAACATTTTTTTTTTTTGTCAGTCTCCCATAGCAGAGAGAAAAAATGGTGATGCTACTTGATAGATGCTGGCAAGACACCACCTACGGATACAGTCAGCCAGTCAGTCAGTCTCACTCCAGAAGGAAAACTTAAAGGGCCGTACCAAGAGTCACGAAGGTTTAGCGACGAACATCGAAGGGAAGGTACGCGGCTCGACCTTCATGACTCTCGGTACGGGCCATACACTATCCCGATCCAGAGTGAGCAGCATCATATTTTCTATTATTCTTCACCCAACAGTTTTTTGGGGCAACTTTACTACGAGAAGGGTGGACGACAGCATAATATAAACGGAGATTAGACGACAGCCTCCTCCTCCTCATCATCACCTGTTACTAGTCAGCTGAAGGGCAAAAGTAACTGTGGTAATCCATTTCGTATCGACATTTTTTTTTTGTTTCATCTCTCCACCGGGCGCTCTGAACTGCCACTTTTTTTTCTTTCTTTTTTTTACCCTGCGTTATGTCTTGAATATGAGGACGATCAGGTCTAAGACAAGGGTGCCCCATAAATAACGGATCAGTAGTAAGTGAATCCTTGTGTAGACATGGAAACACGAGGCCTAAGAGGAACCCACCAGGGATGAACGGGCTGTTGCGTCTGATAGAGAATGCTGAAATTATTGATGAAGCAGGAAGGCGTGTGATTCTAATAGGCAGCGGAATACAAGGGGACACGTTTATCAGGGACGGATGAGTGTTATGCCCCGATAAGAAAGGCGAACTAACTGATGAGACAGAGGGAACAGTAACTCTATGAAAAGGGGAGTCAATGATGAAACTCAGGCAGCCAGACGGTTACGTGTGTGGACAACGGAACACAAAGGGGAGGCGACGAGCTGTTACCCTTTAAGGAAAGTGGCGTTGCTGACGAACTAGAAAACAAAAGTGTACCTCTTTTTTTTCTGACGCTACCAGTAATCATCGTAACGTTTAATTAATGATGCCACTCAACGGGAAGTGACATAAGGGAGAGGGAAATGGGGTACTGGACGATGGACTCATGTAATAGCTTTCCGAAGAGGCAGCACGATATTCAGTAACCACTCTTGCGTTCCACATTAAGTGAGTGATAGTTTTCGTATGGAGTCTTCGTAGATGGATCAGGGTCGTGGAATGTTGTATATCTTCTCGACCCATCTCTTTAGTTAGCTTTCCGAAGAGGCAGCACGATATTCAGTAACCACTCTTGCGTTCCACATTAACTGAGTGATAGTTTTGGTATGGTGTTTTCGTAGATGGATCAGGGTCGTGGAATGTTATATATCTTCTCGACCCATCTCTTTAGTTAGCTTTCCGAAGAGGCAGCACGATATTCAGTAACCACTCTTGCGTTCCACATTAACTGAGTGATAGTTTTCGTATGGTGTTTTCGTAGATGGATCAGGGTCGTGGAATGTTATATATCTTCTCGACCCATCTCTTTAGTTAGCTTTCCGAAGAAGCAGCACGATATTCAGTAACCACTCTTGCGTTCCACATTAACTGAGTGATAGTTTTGGTATGGAGTCTTCGTAGATGGATCAGGGCTGTGGAATGTTATATATCTTCTCGACCCATCTCTTTAGTTAGCTTTCCGCTTTGCACGATATTCATTAGGCATCAACTGAGTCATCAACTGAGTCATATGTCGTCTATAAATGAGTCTATCGTGAACATCAGGGCGGTGGAATGTTATCTTCTCGACCCATCTCTTTAGTTAGCTTTCCGCTTAGCACGATATTTATTAGACATCAACTGAGTAATATGTTCGTCTGGAGTCACCGTGAGTAAATGAGTCTATAACGTGCCATCATCGTAAACATAAGGGCCTTGGAATGTTATCTTCTCGACCCATCTCTTTAGTTAGCTTTCCGCTTTGCACGATATTCATTAGACATCAACTGAGTAATATGTTCATCTGGAGTCACCGTGAGTAAATGAGTTTGTAACGTGCCATCATCGTAAACATCAGGGCCTTGGAATGTTGTATATCTTCTCGACCCATCTCTTTAGTTAGCTTTCCGCTTTGCACGATATTCATTAGACATCAACTGAGTAATATGTCCGTCTGGAGTCACCGTGAGTAAATGAGTGTATAACGTGCCATCATCGTAAACATCAGGGCCTTGGAATGTTATCTTCTCGACCCATCTCTTTAGTTAGCTTTCCGCTTTGCACGATATTCATTAGACATCAACTGAGTAATATGTTCATCTGGAGTCACCGTGAGTAAATGAGTGTATAACGTGCCATCATCGTGAACATCAGGGCCGTGCAGAGCTGTCTTCTCGACCCACCTCTTTAGTTGGACTTGCACCACCACCACCACCACCACCTACCTACCTTACCCTTTATCCCCCCCCCCCCGACCTCCCCTAACTGCAGCACACACGTGGCATTCTCCTCCTCACTTTAACTTCGGCTCCCGCTCAGGGTTACCGGATTATCGTACTCAGTGCATTGCAATATCTATTCCTCTTCCTAACCCACAACTTCTGCAAAAAAAATATAAAGAAAACTACATCACTAATTAACGTTTTTAGTAAGAGATTTTAACTGTCTATCGTTATTTGTGTAGGTACGACAGTTTTGGGTCTGATGCCGACAAATACAGCGTGATGAGTACGACAATGGTAACGTTCTTTGCTGCTGCTCGCTCCCTCTCTCTCTCCCTCTGCCGCCTCAACATTCCCCTTTCAGACAGAGGATACAGAAACGTTCAAAACTGCCTTCTTTCAAACAATGCAATAATGGTGCTCGCGCTGTATCAAAGTTCAATGGTAGCGCCTCGCATGACAACAAGCTAGATCACTGGGGCTATTGATGTATGGATGTGAACACTGTAAGGTAAACGTGTATTCGACATGAACAGCCTGTGTGTGTGTGTGTGTGTGTGAGAGAGAGAGAGAGAGAGAGAGAGAGAGAGAGAGAGAGAGAGAGAGAGAGAGACTGAAACTAGTGAAAGGGAAACAGAAGGGAAGAACATAAAGAGGATCCATGAGAAGATCGTACCCCCCCCCCCTCTCTCTCTCTCTCTCTTTTAAAGGTCAGGACATGGTATAGGCCAAAAGGTGCACTTCGCCCCCTCCCCCTACACACGGGCAATACCGGAGGGAGCAGCCAGACACATAAGCTTGTCCGTTCCCTACACCGTCGATTTTTCAGTCCCCTTTGAAAATAAATAAATAAATAATATATATATATAAAAAAAAACACGTACGGAATATACATTTTTTTCTCTTCCCATGATAACGCAATACCTTTTTCCATTTCTTTTTTCCCCCCCTCTTCAGCGGCTTACAAATTCCCAGGGAAAAAAAAAAAAAAAAAAAAAAAAAACGAAGAACCTGTATTATGGATTGTGATGAAAGATTCCTTTTTGTGCACTTTATATTTTGTTGCTTTCCTGCTCTAAGAATTACCAAGTGAAAGATTACAAAGCAAGTGCCGCTCTACGAAGAAATGGGGGGAAAAAATGAAGTCGAGTAAAATATGTTTTTAGATTCGTCTCTCTCTCTCTCTCTCTCTCTCTCTCTCTCTCTCTCTCTCTCTCTCTCTCTCTCTCTCTCTCTCTCTCTCTCTGCCCAATGAATAGTAAACTAGAGAGCGGTAATATGCACCTTTTTCGCATCATAATAATTCGACTAAATTGAAGAAACCAACATGGATTTAAAAGTGAAAGATCCGCGTTGTGCTTTGCCGTTTTCCAGTTGCGGTTTCTCTGTTCTTTGGTCACAGCAAGGTAATTCAAAAGGAGGTACCTTGATAGTAAGTACCGTTTTTTGCAATGGGCGAGATTCCATATACATACAGGCAGCGCCACGACCCTCGGCCACCCAGCGAAGTGCAAAAAAACGGTAAGGTTAAGTCAATGCTAAATCGCTTCGTTTTGCTTCAGTACCCGATTAATGACAGTCTCGTGTTGATTGGGTGTCAAGCATACTAGCAATAAATAACATGGAAGCAAGGTATACTTTGCCATGTATCAGACGTTATTTTTTATTTTATGGCATCGGCTTGGTCTTGGTTTGGGAGGCAGCCACTCAAGGTATATACTCTAGCATTATTATCAGCCTCGTTAAGGGGATTACTATTCTATTCCATTGATAACTATGGTATGAAGTCTAATACCGAGCATCACTGAGAAGAAAATCCCGTCAAGGAATAAAAGGGAAAAGTTCGTAAAAGCTTCCTATTTTACTTTTTTTTTTCTGTTCTAGGTACTCTTCGAATCTCCATAGAAATGCAGAGACTAACACAGGCTGCACCCCAACTCTCTCTCTCTCTCTCTCTCTCTCTCTCTCTCTCTCTCTCTCTCTCTGCTACTTATCCTTCTACCTAGCAACCTCACTCAAGGGTGCAGGGTTTGGCTGGGAGTGAAGCTCAACTAATATTATATAAAATGTATATAAACAATGAAAGGAAAAAGAAGGACAGATTTCTACTTGATTGTTCCTGTTTAAATGAATAAATGAAGGAAAGACATAAAGAAGGGAAAAAGACAGAGACGAAGAAATGAAAGAAAGGATGGTGGAAACTTCAGGTATTTGCTCCCCTCTTAGAATGATCAAAACAAAGCATACAAACAAGAGGCATTGTATACATAGGAACAGACACCACTTTGCCAGCTAAAGTCCGCTGTACATCCATTAAAAAGACCCTAAATCCAATCATCATATCTAGGAGTGACCTTTACTCATAACTATAAGGAAAGGATAACCGCTGCGCCACTGAACGCTTCTGAGGCTGTCGTGAAAGAGTATTCCGGTCTCCTTCATTCTACTTTGACATGTTTACTTTTCCACGCCAGACAAAGGTACACGTAACCGGACCCAAGCGACGAGAGAGAGAGAGAGAGAGAGAGAGAGAGAGAGAGAGAGAGAGAGAGAGAGAGAGAGAGAGAGAGTGTCTGTTTCAACTATTCGTATACTACTGCTTCTGCTGGGACTTCAGTATGGTAATGGGAAAGAATTTGGGCTGCGTATTTTTCACACACACACACACACTAGCGATCTTCAAAAATGTTAATGGGGAGCTGCCATAGACGAATACAGGCTTAGGCCAAGATTCCCCTTTCTTTTATAATTCTTTTAACGATAATTAATTAGCTCCTCTCTCTCTCTCTCTCTCTCTCTCTCTCTCTCTCTCTGTTATCGAATATCTTTCTATTGTACTGGGCGCTCCCCCTTAATTAACTGAGTACCCCGTAAGCCAGATGGGGAGGGGGGAGGCGAAGGCTGGTGTGATTACGGCCTACCTAGGGAGGAGGAGGAGAAGGGAAAAAGCAAGAGGCCAAATAATATAATGTGCTTGAGGGGGGCAAGGTGGGAGGGACGTGGAAGGAATCAGAAGGGGAATGGGAACAAAGGGAAGGGGAGGCGAGCGAGGAAGGGAAAATAAAAAAAGAATGGATGCGAGTTTTTTGTTTTGAGGGGAAAGCAAAGGGGAAGGGAAAAAGAGAGAGAGAGAGAGAGAGAGAGAGAGAGAGAGAGAGAGAGAGAGAGAGAGAGAGAGAGAATGTCTGGCTGCACCCCAACTCTCTCTCTCTCTCTCTCTCTGCTTCTCATCCTTCTACCTAGCAACCTCACTCAAGGGTGCAGGGCTTAGCTGGGAGATAAGCTCTACTTGCGTCGTCAGCGATACGGGACGTCGAGAGGGGAGGGGAGGAGAGCTGTCAACGGTAGATGCTTCTTGGTATGTAGTACTTCCTTCTTATCCATGAAAGACTGTGTTATAATGGCAATATTCTGTCATTAGAGATATAGGGTGTGATAAGGGAGAGGAAGAATGCTGTCAACGGCTGATGCGTGTTAACTATTCCTATCTAATCATGGAAAGTTTTAATGTAGAGTAATGGAGTGAAGACAATATTTTAACTGAATTATATTGGTCCGGACAGAAGCAATGCCGGATGCTCGTATGCCACACGTCAAAATGTGAAAACAGCTCCATTAAATATGACACTAACCATGCCAGGGTGAAATGACATCAACGTCGCCAAGGTACAAAATATGTCTAATTCAATGGCAGCAATGTCGGCAACAGGAGCTAGGCAAGACGAGTCTGGGGAGGGGGAAAGAGAAGGGGCGGGGAGGCTGGAGGGTGTGTTGTGAGGGGAAAGGGGAGACTGCACGGTTTGTCGGGGCGGACGCGTCACTATGGGAGCAACACAACACCTCACAAGCCGGCCAGAAGGACTTGACAACCGTGAGAGTTTAGAGTGGATGGCGAGTCTGGCTCAAGTCCACGTGTGTTAGGGTCGGTTCCAAGGGAGTGGCGTCATCCCTCACCGAGCTAAATGGGCTTCAGCGACCCACGTGTTCGGCGTTAAGTAAAGGAGACAAAAATAAATGCAGTGTGTGTGTGTGTGTGTGTGTGTGTGTGTGTGTGTGTGAGAGAGAGAGAGAGAGAGAGAGAGAGAGAGAGAGAGAGAGAGAGAGAGAGAGAGAGAGAGAGACGTAATACAAACGAGTTCAACCAGACATTAAAAGAACATTCGTACATTTGACAAACACAAAATAAGAAGAAGAGAAAGTCATGCCTACAGCGACACATGCACAGTAAGGGTAAGGTCAAAAGTGTTCGGCTAGAGAGGACTGCCATAACATCACGGAGTCCTTATCATGTGACGACCCTGATGAGAAGGGAGTTACATGACCTTGACAATATCTCTATTAAGTGCCAGCATCGAGCAATCTATCAGGTAACGGCATCCAGTAGTCACCTTGACGGTATCTAGCTATCAGATGCTGCTCTTCCACAGGCAAGTGAGTGTAGTAATCTTATGTGATGTCACCCACAGCGACAAAGTGAATACCATGATCTTGTTTTAATATCTGGCAGCCGTTATGAAAATGGAGTCGACAAGTATGACAAACAAGGCTTACTTAAAATAAGCGAACTTGTTTAGCTTATAATTGAGACAATCATATGCAGACTTATGTTTAACAGCGCCCCGTAAAGCAAAAGCAGCCCTGTTAAAATACGATATCATGCCGAAAAGCAGCACTCGCGAGAAAAAAAAGTAATGGACATTGCAATCGCAGTCCAATGTGTACAGGGATATTTCCAACCACTCACACATGTTGAGAAACGAGTTAATCGCCTCCAAAATCCTTGCGTCAGAAAAAAAGTGAACACAGTTGACTCAGCTGGTCTTCGTAAAAAAGGCAAACAGGTCAACCAACACGATGGATCGCTAGCTGTGTTAATGCTAAAGTATTCGGCATGTGAACCTGGAGTGACACGAGATCCACTCATGACTGGCAGCCGCGCTCACTCTCACCGAAAGCTCTTCGGGGTGTTTGTCTGCAACAACAGAAAAATGAAATGTTCGTGTTGCCATACAAGTGACAGGCCGGCGACGCGGTGTGCTGAAAGGCCTGAGTTACATGGATGGTAGGTCACGATACCCTTTGAAGGTTGGACGACTAACCAACAAAAGGTTACTGTTCCAGGAATTCTCCCAAGCAATACTTTCTCTAAAAGATGTGGTATAATTCAAAGGTAAATCTTGCCTTTAATTGACTCACTTAGCCCGAGATATTTTGAAGAGGTATGCACATCCTGCGATAACGAGAAGTACTTCAGTGGGCTCACAATATCTTTTCTTTTATCTTGGGAACACACACACACACACACACACACACACACAGTAATACCCAGCATCGATCTCCATCTCTCTTATGGAACAAAAATGGAGCAGCGACTATTAAACTTCATATATATATATATATATATATATATATATATATATATATATATATATATATATATATATATATATATATATATATATATATATATATATAAAGGACAATAATCTTGAGTTATGCCGGCGTGCTCCCCGCCTTACCTCGTGATGAGCTGAGGGTCTTTTTTCCTGACAAGGGTGCCGTTGGCCTTGGGCGGCAGGCCATTCTTCCGGGTCATCCTGTCCGCCTTGGCCTCGACCTTGGGAGGAACGTGTCCCGACAGCCTTGCTCCCTTACAGCGACCTCGCCGAGTCTAAGTCATGGCGGATGACCACAACTTGGGCTTATCGATGATGCTCCTTGAGATGCTTTAACTCGTCACTGTCTCGGCGTACACGCATACGCGTACAAGTATGAAACTTGTTGCAAATAATTTGGTTTTATTTGGTTTATATTGTTATTGCTTTATAAACAATATATGTACCTTTACTGACTTGACATGCTGGTTATGCATGCTAAATTAAACACTTGAGAATAGTT
This sequence comes from Eriocheir sinensis, assembly GCF_024679095.1. Lineage (NCBI taxonomy): Eukaryota > Metazoa > Arthropoda > Malacostraca > Decapoda > Varunidae > Eriocheir > Eriocheir sinensis. The sequence continues at coordinate 107,165 of NW_026111923.1, forward strand.
TTGTCATAACACTTGCCAGTTACCTGACGCGATATTACAGTACGCTGCAATATACTTCTTACATTAAAATACACCGGGGGGCTTGAGTTTCATTAGAAGCATTGGCCATCAAAGCAATAATTTTTCTGAACAAAAGTCTAAATATATTCCACAGCACAACACGGGCAGCCAACACCCAGCCAGAGGTGCACGAACATAATTATGCTCGCACCGCCTGTGACAGCCAGCCACCACCACTGCACCGCCGCAGCACCACACGGGCAGAGGCAGCACGCCCTGCCAACTACACAAGCAACACACCTCGCCGGTGACACTCGGGCAGCCAACACCCAGCTAACGACACTTTCGGGCAGGCAACAAACACTATGCCAGTGACACACGATTATTCCTGGTTTGGTATTTGTACACCAAGTATTATTCAATTCTAGCCTCATACAGTCTATCATATCCACGGCCGTCCAACCTACCGCATGCTAACCACAACTTACTACACACACGCATACACGTCACACGTCACACACATCACAAGGAGTGGCCGGGCCAAGACTGGTGGTGGTACACTGGTGGTGGTGGTGGTGGCGCCTTGGCCAGCGAGTTACTATCAAGCTCTGGGATGCGGGTGCCAACTTTGCTTCAACTTAGATACAGGTGAACAAAGCTTTTATTTGTTGTGACTTCATCGGCTACACAGATATTTATAATCAAAACCGTAGTTGTCTCTTACAAACAAATAGATCATAGTATATTTAATAGCAGTGTAGTTGATAAATTGACGGCGTAGTGGTAACACAGCATCTGTGGCCCATGAGTCCTTCCTCCCAGACTCCCTTCCCTCTCTGACTGGCTCTCAACGCTCTATGTTGACGTATTTTTAACTCCTCTCTCCTCGTATATCAACACTATGCCTAAACTACAATGGTACAATATTTGCTCGTTATTGTAAGGGTATTCTTATTTGTCACTCTTCAACCAGCTGTAGCGCTGCAAAAAAATACACAAAAATACAAACCGACAACTCGTTTTACCTCTTCCCGCCAAAACGAGAACTTGTCAAATAGGATCTCGGAATCATAAACACAACTCACGACAAAACATGCCATAACAACCTCATAAGCTTCCTCCCATAGGCTTACCATACGATTCGGTCTGTCTAGCTTCTAATTTTATCCCACAGGAGTAAAACAGCGCACCCTAACCAGGAGACTTTCATGGGATGGATGTTATCATTGATTTTCTATTGATTTATTGGGATTGTATGTAACGGGTGAAAAGTATGCGTCCGGTTCCTCTCCAAACGTTACTGGAAAACAAGCGTTGACGTGAAAGGAAGGCAGATATTTTCATGATGTGGAAGCTTACTTAAATTCATTCTTAGCAAAATCTGCAAAAGATATGGATTAATATGATGAATTGGCAACCATTGTTCAATACAATAACTTAATATACTATTTGAAATTGCCAACCCTTACAATACGTTAATTGTTTATATTAAAACCCCTCAGCATCCTCACAGGAAACCGGCACCCATTTTCAGAGTAGGGAGCGATAAATTCAGAGAAATGGAGTTTGTTTACATGAAAATGTTATCCCGGCTTTTGATGAATCATTAACAATAAAGATTCAGATGGTAAGTACGTCACTTTCATTATTCATATGAACATTGTCAAAGTACAAATATTAAGAATATTCCTGATCAACTCTAGCCATCACCATAAAAAGCCCGTCCTGGACTGGCTGCATGAAAAGATGTAACAATTTACTAGAACTTAATTTAACTTTGAGGCTTGGGTCCTGGCGACGTATCTTATCTAATCATTTAATAAAGGTCGGGCGTCGGGTGGTGGCTGATGAGACATCCGCTCGTTTTATCTGTGATTCATAGCGTTAGTTTCTCGGAGAGGAAATATTTATTGAGAAAGATTGTCAAGTAATGCATAATTATGAACTGTGCGAACCAATGTAGCTTTAGTCTCAAATGATAATAAGTAAACATTTTGGAGCTGATCACATGGATACTCATCACACATGGCAGCTGATGTGTCTACGAAGCACGAGGAAAATTCTTGGTCAGTAAATAGTACACAAACGTTTTAAGGTTATATACATTGCTATCATTACGGCGACGATGGACGTTGTGCGTGGCCTTAGGGCTGATTCACACTACACCAGCACGTTTACGACCCGCTGTGCTAACCATGTTTAAGAATGGAACTGTTAATGACTTAGCTGTAAGAGCACTTCTAGAATCTAGAAGAATAGGAAAACGAAAAACTCGAAAGGATAAAACAAAAGACTTTGGGTTCACAAATCCTAAGAGAAAAGGAAAACAAAAGAAGAATGTGTGACACCGTATAAAGAACTGCTGGACGATTAACAAAAATTCCATCAATATTTCTGGCTCAGAGAGAGAGAGAGAGAGAGAGAGAGAGAGAGAGAGAGAGAGAATATGCGGTGCTACGCTCCCCGAGGCCGCGCCTGTTTGCTGTGCTGGTGCCGGTCGGTGACGGAAGCTTGTTCACACCAGGGTAGAGAAAGAATATATTCTCTGGACCCTGGTCCACACTATCCAACACTGACAGGCTCCGGACCGGCCCATATCGGCGCGGACCTGCAAAATATTATCGCCGACAGCCGGAGACGTGTAGGTCCGTAGCAGTGTGAATACAATATCGTGTTACCCATTGAATAATATTTTGTCGGTCCGAAACGGTACGTTCCATGCCGGTCACTTTACGTAAAGTGTGAATCAGCCTTAAGATGCTCCTACATTGTGCAAGGCCTTTACCACACACCAGGGATGTCCGCCTCGGCACTTCCTCCGGCTGGTCCCTGTCCGTGAGCGTGCGTCGTCCGTCGGTCACAACACAGTTACGACTACGGAATGCTCGGTCGTGTAACTCTCTTATCTAAACCTCCTCCTAGTAATATCAGGAAACTCTTATCAATTCTGTTCCAAGAACAACAATAAAAATATAGAAGGGTGACAACATATCCTTTCGGGTTACTTACCCTTTCATTCGGGAAATTATGTAATTATTTTTTTCTTATTTCCTTGCCAAGTGATCTGTGCAATCTCACGGAGGTATCCTAATCTAAAGAGGCGAGCGGAAACTTAGCTAAAGGGAGTGGGTCACAAGAGGCCTTTTCCCCAAAGACTACAAGGGGTATGAACAACCCTCCTCCGTCTGGTCTGTGACGGGAACTCAGGCCTGTCTGGCGGGGGCGTGTCTGGACAGCATCACACAGCCCCTCTCCAAACAGTCGCCGTACGCGCCGCCCCAGAGTTGCTAAATAATGACATGGCGCAGTGCTGGGTCATAACATCCTGACGAGGTGTTAGTAACATGGCATTCGTAATACAATCGTGCTAACATTCTGCTAAATGATGAAGATCATATTGCTTGTCCTTTTACATAGAAAAAGGCTTAAAATTGAAAGTCCTGATGCAGTGTGTGTGTGTGTGTGTGTGTGTGTGTGTGAGAGAGAGAGAGAGAGAGAGAGAGAGAGAGAGAGAGAGAGAGAGAGAGAGAGAGAGAGAGAGAGAGAGAGAGAGAGAGAGAGAGAAAAAAAAAATGTCTTGGCCGTATAAGTCAACTCTTTTCACCCAAATAAATGGCACGGCTAATTTACAAGCTGGCTGGCCTGCGATGGCTGCTACGAGGCCAAATGATGCACACGATAGGACGGAGTGTTGTTCTTGCATCATCTGGGGGACAGGCAAGGCACGAGGGGGGGGACGGGGAGTCTGGCCTCTGGATCGCACGAGCTGGCCAGGTGAAAGGGGATGGCGACAGCCGTGACCTCTCCCTCGCCCCCTCCCTTCCCCTTCTCTCAGCATCATGACCGCGCCTTCGCCCCACCACCATCACCACCACCACCATTACCCTTCACATTTAACTTCCCACGGCTGACTTGAAAACCCACGCCTCCTATAAACCCGTCTCCGCCCCCGACCACCCTCATTAATTACAGCGCCTATATTTTTCCGCACACCTCCCACTATTATTTAATATTTCTGCTGCTGCATCAACTACAACTACTGCTACAACAGCGACAGCAAAAACAACAACAACACCCACTACTACTATTAATAAAAATAAAGCTATATTATTGTAGTCATTACAGCAAAACAACAAAAAACAACCACTAATATTATTACTGACAATACTAAATTCTACTACGTATGCTACCATCACTATCACCACTACTGCTATCATAATTACATACTTATTCACTTTCAAATTACGACTCCAGCAATTATGACTGAGAAAGTGACTCCTTATAGGGAAGAAAAGAAAAGCATAAGAAAGTAAAAGCTAATCCCCAAATAAGTATGCAAGGCGGAAAAAGTAAATCCCAAAATGTAAATTCCTCCCTGCTGGAGCCTCACTCAGACTCCGCAGGCGTTTGCTTTGTTGCTCGGGCGGTGATCAGAAACTATGGACACGGAAAATGAAAGTGGACACCCGCGCGAAACATTGTGAAACGCTCGCTCGCAGATAAATTCGTTCGCAGCACATAATTATAAGTGACTCATTTCTAAGCTTATCACTTGGAGAGAGAGAGAGAGAGAGAGAGAGAGAGAGAGAGAGAGAGAGAGAGAGAGAGAGAGATGAAGTGTGCTAGGGAGAGTGTGGGGAAAGACGTAATAATACGTGCCTTCAGAAAAAAAAGTGATGTAGCCTTTTTGGATGTGTGTGTGTGTGTAATTCACCATGGTCTGACCACGCGATAGACCTCGCGATCGCGATCGCGATAATGAGGAATGCAATGAGCTCAGCAGTGACGGCTCACTGGGTACGGCTGATACCGCACACCTACACACCCGGGAGGCGGGACAGAACCCCCGAATGACACCCGGTACTCATTTTCTGCTGGGTGGACAGGGGGCACGGATTAAAGAAAACTGCCCATCCATCTCCACTCCTCTCGGTAATCGAACCTAGGACCTCTTGGTTGTGAGGCGAGCGCGCTATGCACTACACTACGGAGTTTCTTGTGTGTGTGTGTGTGTGTGTGTAAAAAGAATAAAGCACACATATGTTTCATAATGCCAATACCCAATACGGATCTATGCCGTCTAATCCACAATGAAAGAATTAACCCATAACAACGTTGCCTATACCTGGCTATTACCTTCAACACTTCTCATTACTGAATCCATTTTATTAAAGTGCCACGATACTGAGCCATTTACCTATCCCTTCAAGTAATAATCTTTTGGCCTACCTACAACCTGGTACGTATACGTAGTATACTAACTATATTATATTTATAACTAACGGAGAACATACGCCCGGGGGCCTTTTGCTCCACAGACTCCTCCCACAATCCCGACGGTCCCCCCCGAGCAAGCTCCCACGCAGCCACTCTATCCAAAGCTATTTCATGCACCATCACAGGCATGCGGATGGTCGAGATTACAGACAAACGATGGATTTCAAGTAGTTTATTCTTTCAGTCACCCACGTTCCTTTCGGCCTACACTACGTTCAGATTATCTTGACTGACAGCCTATCTTGAGCCTGAACAACTGACTGTATACGCTCAAATATATATTGTATTTCGTGCACCATCACAGGCAAGACCATAGTCGCGGGAGGTGGCGGTAGGGTAGGTGGACGTGGTAGGTCGGGGGTAAGGGGAACGGAAAGGGAAACTGGCAGCTGCGAGTTGGCCTCTCCCCTCCTAACGGCCACAATGCTCCCCGCCAACCGCTTACCCCCGCCGGGATGTCCCCCATTGTGGCTCAGATGGAGCGTTGGCGGTCAACACCATAGTTGCTCCTTGACATCGACATAAAACGGTAAAGTAACTCCTGAGTACTATTCAGTCACGTACAAATACTTTATGTATCTTTTTCTTTAAAACTTGCCATACAGTCCAGGGCCTAGGCTATCTTGTCTTATTTACTTTCATGCAAAACATATTTATATATTTTTTTAAATACATAATCCCTCAGTCCGTAATGCGTTCCTAAAAATAAATAAAAAAAAAAAAATAAATAAATAAAAAAAAAAAACCATGTACAAGTATAATGTTCAAAGTATGCGGTAAAAGGGGAAGATAAAATGTCTCAACACGCAGCTCAAGAGACACACAATCTCAAGTAGGTGACACTAACAGCTAGCACCCTCCTGCACTTGTACCTGAACTATGGGGGTTATGCGACGTGGGGTGTTGGGAAGGGGGGGGGGGGGGGAAATAAGACTGTCACGGCAGTTCCCGATTCATCACCCCTGCATTATAATTATCGCTTCAACGAGTGGAGACTGTGGAGTGAGTAGTCAGTGTCCGTGTATTTTATTACAAGAGTCAAAAGGCCGATGGTGTTGTAGACTTTGAGCCCCGTTATATGTATCCTCATCAGGCGTCTTAAACTACTGCTACTTTGCTAATGTGTCCCATGAAATACTACAATGACAAAACTGCCAAATGTCACAAGGTATTTTGTTATCTTTCACGTAGGATCCATATGCCGCTGGACTTATCAATGTATCACTACCCAACGAGCGTCATGAACTGAACCGGTTGCCTATATTGCCCTAAAAAACACTTAAGTGACCAGTACATACATTTTTTCGAGCCACTACAAACTTTTATCTTACACGTCCAATATTTACGAGAACACCAATTTGCATGCCGCCAACCATATCAAAGCATCTGTAGTAGGTACATGGTATTACTAGGATAAACTGGTGTGTATATACATTCACGCTGAGCTAGGAAACAGAAAATACTGCGATACTCTTCCTGCCGTGGTGAATGACTTGCCCATACTCCATTAATCAGGCGTCACATAGGGCCAGTTTTACAGTTCCCCATGATGGGTTAGTAAGCTCCCAAACCAATACCAGAGCCTTCGAAATTTCCTTGTATAGTGTCTGGTGTTTATATTTAAGTTCACAAATTTGATGAAACTATACAGGAAAAGTCTTGTGTATTTAGTGTGGCATCGAAGACCTCACCGTTTTGGATTGTATGGGATTCTATAGTTTGGTTCGGGCTGTTACGAAGACACTGTGTTGGACTGTGAAATCGACTCATAATACCCCTCCTCCCTCCCTGCCTTGCGCCCCGTCCAGTGTTCCCTTTCCGCATCCCCCCAAACGGGTATTTCCTCCTTCCCATGCCGACGGAAAGTTGCAGGATTGATTAGCGATTATTGATTAGTGAGGGGAAGTAAAAGCCAACGAGGTAAGGTAGTATGTTCGCCAGTGGCACTATATAATAACACTAACGATACAATTTTGCAGTTGCATTTAACGCACACACGAAGAAAAAGGAGAAAACCCGTAACTGATTAATTAAATGCATTGCAAAACGGATTCATAGCAAAATATGGGGAAAAAAATCATGTGGTAAAATGAGTTGAAACACAGGGCAATGCGAGCTTGATGCAATCCCGTAAACAAGATATATAAAAGAGAACACACACACACACACACACACACACACAGTTTCACTTACCTGGATATGAGGTCGTCAGGCGTGGAGCGAGCGTCATTGAGGCTGGTGTCGTGGGGGGCTGGGGGCGGCGTGGCTGGGGGGCGGGGGGAGGGGGGGGACAGTTAGACAGGCACTCAGAAACATGTGGGGATCATCATACATGTTAGTTATGGAGGAGCACTGATCGCCTCAAGGCCGGCTGCCAAGAAGAGGCTCAGCTCTGTTAAAGGCACACACCCTACCTACACAAGGGCAGACACAGAGGTGGAAGTCCACAAAATTTCAATGTATCTGACTCAAATAGTGACTTCTTTATCGAGTTTTATCTTTGTCATAAAAATTTGGATTAGCTATTTAAGTGAATGCAGCAAGTAGCACAAAAGTGAGGCCAGGCAGCTCCTATCCACCCACGACTCACACAAAGTCTATTTTCATTGTTTCATAAACCACCAGCTGTGCCATACAATTTGGCCGCATACAATGTGATGATGATGATGATGATAAAATAATACTGATAGTACTAATAAGAACAAATATGAAGAAAAGTAAATGAAAATACAGCTGAGAAGCATATCAGGCCTCTTCCTTCTCTCACTGAATATATATATATATATATATATATATATATATATATATATATATATATATATATATATATATATATATATATATATATATATCCTGCATCTACCCTTGTAATGTTTATCCATTAGTCTACATCTATAGGCCATTACTTATTGTAAATGGTATTCTCTGACCATTATGCTTAGTGTGCTAAAGAAAGACTAAGCCTTGACTTTAGTGATGAGCAAGGTGATGGCAGCTACATGACTGGCATAATATTGCTACTTGGTTCATTTTCTAAAAGTGAACTGTGACAGTCAACAGTTATCTTCTTAATCAATCTTAAGCTGGTCAACAACTATCTACAAGAGCTAATCTAAATAAATATGCAAGCAAACACACTTCTTTTCCACACGAGGTTAAGAAAGATATTTTCAACTAATTACATTAGGTTCTGAGAGCAATAAACTTAGCAAGGATCAGGACATGGAGGAGGTGGCTAAGCAAACAGAGGAAGATTGAGATACTGGAAAGAAAAAGAATAATCTCAATCATGGAAGGCATAACTGTATCATATTTATATTACACATCAGGAAAGAAACATACATGAGAAATATTAGAATACTTTATCATTTTAAATTTTGAAGTAACACTATATTTTATATTACTCAAAAATTGTTTTCAGTGATATTTGTTTCAGTTTGTAACCATTAGCCAAAGAAATTCTGAATAAACAAATTTGTCATGTCTAGTTAATTATATTGTTTGGCACCACACATATGACCACTCATGAAATACAATGAAGAATGGTTAGGTGAAGGAAAAGCTAAGGAACCTCCAAATAACATGAGTACAGAGATCATCTGCTGTCCCTTGGAGCCTCTCTAAAGAGCAGTTTAGTGTTATAAAAATTCATATTATTCCAAACACAATGCTGTATAACTACAATTCATACTTCCAAGCCTTGTGGAAGTTTTGGTGCTTCTGATCAAAACTTCTAAGGTGATACAAAGAAGGAATCGAAGCTTGATTCAGATAACTAGCTTTGGAACAAGACCACATCCCTGTTCACAGTACTGTAATCCAGACAGGTATGCAGTTACAAGTTGTCTTTTACTTGAGAAATGAGGTCCTGGAACTTATAGATTTTTTGCTTTTTAAAGGTACATGAATAATTCCATCATCATTATTACTGGTTAGCACACACACGAGGTGCTTAGTGCTGGTTGATGCTGCCTCTGTTTTTGCTGCTTGATATAAGCATAACAAGAGAAATTAAAAAAGCCAGTAACATCATGTCTTGTTCCTAATAGCAGTATTGTCTAAGAGCCCCTGGTCCATGCATATGCATATAAAGACTTCTGGTAATATGTTCCACTATTTGAAAACTTAAATATATCTCTGGGGTAGAGAAATGCACAGTGAATGTGCTCTTCATCTATGGGAGTGAATTAATTGAGCCAAACATATTTGGACTTTGAGAAGAGTAACAGAAATGGTGGGGCTGGTGAGGAGTAGAGAACATGTCAAACTGTTGATTTAACTTGCAGTATGATTGAGATAGTACAGGTACCACTTGTTACAGTAAGTAAAGCTTGTGCACAAGTCCTAGGAAATATAAAAGGATGGGAGTGCTGGTATAATTATGATCAGTTTCCTGGCAGGTAATTATCTTCTTAGAATGACCCTCATTTACCTTATTGAGATACACGGGACTTGAGCTATGCTCATAAGGTCCTGTTTTCACATATCTTATTATCAAGATTAGCTTTAAATTCATGAATATTTTTGGCTTGGACTATTTTCTTCTCAAGGTCATTCTAGATGTCAAAACATCTGGGGTACAGTGAACATAGTGGGGCTCTCTGAGACGAGAAGACCTGAGAATTCAGAGATCAATAGTGGGGCTTATACTGGGGCTACTACTGGTCAGGGTAGTGATGGTGTTTGTCTCAAAGGAGTAGCTATAGCCATTTCTAGTTGACTGCAGTCCTCTGTTGTTAGGGTTACCCCAGTTGATGAACGTATGATGTTGGTGAGCTTGAAACACACCTTGGCTTCATATCTCTTACTACAATGTATCCCCCTACCAAAATGTGTGAACTTAACCCGGTAGCAGCGACGGGCCAAATTTGTGCCATGATTTTAACCCCCCAAAATAGATGATACATAATCTGATCACGAATGCTTTGATATATATTATGAAATGGTTTGTGTGAGGGGTGATTTTTTCTCATTTTTCTCGCTTAGAGGGACCATTTAAGAATCATGATCCCCGCTGCTACTGGGTTAAAGAGAAAGACATGTTCTGTGCCAAGCTCGACTCTGTAGTCAACCAGTGCCCCCCATGTGACACATTATCTTGGTTGACTTTAATACAACTACTGGCACAGAGAGAGTTGGGTTCAAATTATTTGTTGGTTCCTTTGGCTCTGGCACCAGAAATGTAAGGAGTTCACTCCTGAACTTTGTAAAGTCCAGAGGCCTGGATTGCTGGTTCCTGATTCCAGAAAAGCAAGCCTCACTGCCAGACTTGGTATAGGAATCCTGGCAGTGTGGCAAAAGTGACTGATCACATCCTTGTTAGTACTCAATGGAGGATCCTTCGGAACTGTAGGATTTTCCGAGTGTTGAGTTCTTTACAACTGACCACAGACTTGTTATTGCAACACAGGATATGCATCAGGTCCGAGGAATTCTCAAGATACAGATGACAGAGGTTCCATCTTGAGACCAGGTGTGTGCTCAGGCATATGCAGTGGCAGTCTCATATCGATGTGTGGTGCTTGATACTCTAGAGGACCCTGGTGAGTTGTGGAATACCTTTAAGTGTTTAATTAACACTCAAAGCTGCTAAGGAGTGCATAGAAGAGTATCCAAAGTCTAAGAGTGGAGCTGCCTTGAGGGAGACGGTGGAGAATATAGAGGAGAATTGTGCTCCCAAGCCAGTTGGGGACTCGGGCTGATGCAGGACTCTGTCACAAAGGACTAGAACTCTTCTGAGGGATAAGGAGAGATATGTCAGAGGATGTCGAAGGCTGTCTCAATGCAAACTACCTTAGACCTGCCTTCAGAGCTCTGAAGAAAGTAAAGGTGGGTGCATATGATATAGCTGCATGTGGCTGCGGTGCTCATCTTCGATCCGTTGGCCCTTTGAGCCTGTGGAAGGTAAGAATCAGTTACCCCGGGACACAGCCCAATGTGAAATCCGGGATTGCCACAGATTACCTTCCCCAGGTTTTTCCAGTTACCCATTTCTCAACCAGCCCAAATAGGAGGATGAACAGCTGGGTGAGCTGTAAGCCAACTACCCGGGCCAGGATTTGAACCAGGCCTGCAGAGTAGTAGTCAGGAATGGTGAACAACAAGACCACAGAGGTGTGAAGAAGCTCTGCTTCAAATCCACATTTCAGACAAGTACTATCTGAATGGCTGATGGGCAGATAGTGTCAGATGTGGATGGGTACTGGGCTCATTGGGCCGATTACTTTGGGCAGTTGTACATGGCTGAGCCCCCAAGCAAACAGCTCCCTCTGGCTGTTTGCAGATGGTGACTGCTGATCCACCAACAGACAAAACTCCACCCTCTCTTGCAGAGGTGAGAGAGGCTGTAAGGGAGTTGAAGGATGGAAAGGCAGCTGGGATGTTATATGTATATTTTTTTATGTTCAGCCTATGGTGCCAATAGGCTTTTTTGAAGAGGCATGACGGTCAGCCCTAGCCCGTTATGGCACAGGCGAGTGTTTATAGAGGTGCCATCTTGCTTAGCTAATGCTGTCCCTTGCAGCTCATCTTTGATCCTCTTTTTAGGGAGAATCTTGAGTCTGGGTTGATAGGTGGTCTTCAGAACAGCATGTAGGTCATCTGAGGCCACTTGGTGGTGACTGAAAAATCCCAGCTTAACCCGGTAGCAGCGTCGGGCCAAATTTGTGGATTTACCGTGTAGCAGCGACGGGTCAAATTTGTGCCATGATATAAACCCCCCAAAATTGATGATACATAATCTGATCACAAATGCTTTGATATATATTATGAAATGGTTTGTGTGAGGGGTGATTTTTTCTCATTTTTCTCGCTTAGAGGGACCATTAAGAAACATGATCCCCGCTGCTACCGGGTTAAGGGAGCGTGGGGGGGATGAAAACCTGCATCCTCCTGGACACTGCGCCTGCATGCTAACCACTTAGCCAATGCAAATGCTGAAAGCTGGGGGTAAAGCCATGATCCAAGGGTTGCTTGCCACTGAGACTGAAGGTCTCCTGGGCTAAAACCAAGGTCCAGGCATTTGGAAGCTTGCTGGATGAGAGTTCAGTCTGTTCAAACCAGTGACTAATTCATGAAACTGAATCGAGGGCTGTTACCAGCTTAAGTTCGTGATTGCCAACTCTGGCTATGTAGGCACATGGCATAGTTTCCAGATGTTGATTCTGCTTATAAGGTTGTTTCTGTATGAGACAGTCCTAGGTAGAGACCAAGGGAATGCCAATGTAGCTCATAACTGGGGCAAGTTGATCAATCCTGCAAAGAGTACTTTAGAATGGGAAGGATAACCGCAAGGGGGCTCGCTCGGGGAAACATCAGGGAGGTAGGCAGTGGGTGAGTGAAGTGACACCCCCTGGCGTGTGCTCCCCATTAGTTAGTGGTTTGAAAGTTATATTTATGATGTCCCTCAGGCACCTTGTCTTACTCTATTTCTTATTGTGACCTCGTGTTTCTCTAGTGTCTCACACAAATAGGTAATTAATGTCAATCGTTTACACTTCCTTAATCACCTTGTGAACCACAAACAGATATCTTCTCTTTCCTCTCCTATAAAGTTAATAAACCTAATCTTTACCATTTTTGTTGTTGCCCCAAGAATCATTTGAATTATCTTAATATTTTTCTTTTTGCATGGAGACCACACCACCACTATATAATCTAATATGGGTTGAACTACTGCCACAATCAGCTTCATATCTTCATCCATGTAGTGGAATGTCACTCTAATGTTTGCAGAATGCTTATAGGTCTCTCTTATAATTTGCCTATTTTTTCGTCATGGGCTTTGTTGAATAGATGACTATATATTTTATAAATTCAATCTTGGGCTCTTGGGGACTTTGCTTAATTCCAGAACTTTGCATTTCTTAACATTAAATTACATTTTCCACTCTTGGCTCAAATTGTAAAATTTGCCAATGTCTTCCTTTATCCTTTTCAGCCTCTTCCTCCCCTACTCTTCCCATTACTTATGCATTATCTGCAAACAGACTATTGTAGCTATTCGTCTTTTTACTCAGGTCATTTAGGAAAATTAAAAATATTACTGGGGCCAACACTGATCCCCGTGGTACTCTGTTTGTTACTCTGCTGCACCCTGACATTTGATCCCTTATGGCCATCCTTATTTGGCTATCCCTAATATCAAGATGTTTCCCTTCAGTTCTGTAATGCTTTCCAGTTTCCAAAACCATGTATGTAGTATTTAATGTAAGCCTTTTTGATGTAAATACACACAGGAGGAGAAGCGGCCCAGTAGCCTTCATTCCTACCTCGGTTACCATCTTTTGTCTCACCCATGCACCTCATTCATCACTCACAGTTTGAGTTATCCAGATTATTTCTTCATTATTTTATACTCTATATCACTATGTAAGATTATATGACATATTAATGCCAATAATTTACACAACGAGTGAAAATAGGGTCAAAATAGGGGTTGTGTCCAACATCTTAAACCACTTTTTTCATTATAATTTCCCTCACATGTTTATGTATTCATATCTAATGAATTCACATCTAATGAGTGTTTTTGGTACCTATTACTTTACTTTAGCACTAGAGTAAATTTAAGATTTACTGGAACTTTGCTGCACTTGCCATAAATTTATATTAATAAGTAATTTTTAGCTATACCTACAATTAAATAAATTAATTTCATATATTATCATAACTGTAGAAAAGGGTTATGTAACAACTTACAGGGAGGAAGTGAGTGGTCGGGCTGGTGAGTGGGCTGTGAGGGAAGGGGTGACACTTCTGGGGTGGCATTGGTCTGGGAGGTGACCACCTTACCCAACACCAAGACCACACGGTCACTGGTGGACTTGAGGCAGGCAACTGCATCTTCGTGGGTGACATTCTCTAGGTTTACATCACCAGTCTGTTGAAAAATTGTCCAAATTAATCAAGGTTTAGAATGTAAATAACTATGTACATTATAGTAATGATTTCTCAGGTATAAGTAATTGCATATTGTTAAAAGATAGGTATTGATCTGTGCTGTGATCAGATTGTGTTGCAATACAATAAATGAATATGACCTATACTTTTAACCCTCTTGCACACCGTAAGTTTCCAATAAGTTTCTGTTCCACTCATCATGTATTTCTCAGGCCCGACCGGCCTTTTTTTGCCGCCGCGATACTCTACATTCCCGGACGTATTTTACCCTCACAGATATATGGTACCCCAATGAATTTGGTATCAATGGCTTCATAAAGACTTGTACTAGAACATGCACAAATAAAAATAGAGGAAAATAAACAATACAAACTCGTTTCAAGTCTCCGTATAGAGTATTGTAGACAATAAATCCTAAGTACCAACTCTTCCCAATTCGCTAGCTTGAAATTTTGTGGGCTGTCATCTCCGTGCAGTGGTTCGATTCTTGGCTGTGGTATAATCAACCTGTCTTCCTTTGATCCATCTTAACTATCATTATTAACTTCAGAACAAATCTTTCGTTTCGTCGTTACTTTCGCAGGCAGCGCCATGTCAATACAGGGCGACTGCTTTGTTTACGTTACGGATGTGGGAAACCGACCTTGGCCGTGTGTGACACACACCCGGAAAAGTTGGTGTTGCTGATTGCCCCTACTGCCATTGCAGTTGGAGGAAAAAGGCCCAGTGTGACACCAGGTTATGGACAACCGACAACTCGCTCCCAGTTGGGCGTACAGGCAACCGCAGTTCCCCGTAGCCCCAACGGTTGGAGGAAAACGGGCAGTGTGGCACCGCCTTAACCCGTGGGCTTCGGCTATGGGAAAGCTGAGAAGTGGCCGAGAAACGACAAAATTACACTGCATTTTGAGACTAAGAAAAGAGCATGGAACGTACATCAGAGTACTCCTCTCATAACCATAAAGCCATTAAAAATATTTACTAATACTCAAACTCCATTCTTTTTGGGTGGTGTTTGTTACAAAATAAAGTCTCGTGACACGTGGCATCTAGCCGAGAGTCGCTTGTTGTCTACTAAAGAGAGTTTGACAAGCGATTACTGTATGGATAGCTAATTCAGGATGACATGACCTTATAGCACCACCTATGACAATAAAAGCCCACCTCAAGATCACTCACCCACCACAATGACCTAGTGCATTTTTGGTGGGTTGCGGTATGCCACTACCGCCTACAGTTAGCTCGAATTAGGTGTTTTATGGCGAGCCCTTTTTAGGGTCCGCCGTCCCACAGCAACGACTCGTGAAAGCCATGAAAAGGGTCTGCCGACGTTCTTGGGTTAAGGCTGCTCATTGGGTGAGCGCCGTCGATGACGTCATCAGTCACAGCGAATCACAAGTGTGTTTTCAGAACTGCCAGCCAATCATAAGGCAGCCACCTTCAACTGCGGCTTCAAAATGACCCATTCTCACTTCTGATTTTCTTCCTTTTACCAAGGTACATATTTTGAGATAACAAGGGAGCAAAGTTGAAAAAGAAAGTCAGCTTCTCCACGGGTCGGAACCAATAAGCGCTTTATCAGTGTTTTCAATACCCCGAGTTTAGCGCTATACCTTCAGGACAAAGCAAGCACAAAACTCGGGAGGGTACTGTATAGTGTAGATTGTTTTCCGAAAAGCCTTTTCTTGATCCCCTGCCATGTGTGGTCACGTATTCTCTGCTTCAAGGGTAACCTTTGCCTAATATTTTTGTTAATCAATAATAAAGTCATTAAAATTGAATTTTTACCACTAACTGAGGTTACCATCTCTATTGTCTCTGGGCATCCTGTTTCATTTTCCATCATCCCTAAACATTTCAAATTCTTATTGTTTTGCCCCAGACTTTTCTTCCAACTTTTCTCACCAACGACTGTTGCTTAAATTACAGGCTCACGGAGTAGAGGGTAAAGTTTTGAACTGGGTCAAGGCGTGGCTTAGCAATAGGAAGCAAAGAGTGCAAATCAATGGTAAAAGATCTGACTGGGGATGTGTTAGGGTCCCACAAGGTTCGGTATTAGGTCCACTTTTGTTTATTATTTATATCAATGACTTAGACACAGGAATTAGTAGTGATGTTAGTAAATTTGCAGATGATACCAAGATCGGTAGAGTAATTGAGTCGGATCAGGACGCTAGTATTCTCCAAGGTGAACTCAACAGATTATATGACTGGGCGGATAAATGGCAGATGGAGTTCAATGTAGGGAAGTGCAGTATTCTGAGTGTAGGTAGGAACAACCCCTCACATAACTATTGCTTAAATGACACTCTCATAAGTAGGTCTGGGTAGAGGGATTTAGGGGTCTTAGTGAGCTCTGATCTCCGCCCAAGGGCACAATGCATTCAAGCTAGAAATCGAGCTAATAGGGTACTGGGATTTATTTCAAGGAGCGAAGCAACAGAAGCCCCAAGTCTTCCTCAAACTATATTTAGCATTAGTTAGACCTCATCTTGACTATGCGGTTCAGTTCTGGTCACCCTACTATAGAATGGATATCAAAATGTTAGAATCGGTGCAGAGGAGGATGACTAAGATGATTCAGGGGTTGAGAAACTTGCCATACGAGGAAAGACTCAAACAGTTAAACTTGCATTCTCTCGAAAGGCTAAGGGCGCGGAGACATGATCGAGGTTTATAAATGGATGAAGGGCTTTAATAAGGGAGACATTCATAAGGTTTTGTTGGTAAGAGAACCGGGTAGGACACGAAGTAACGGGTTTAAACTGGATAAATTCAGATTCAACAGGGACATAGGCAAAAATTGGTTTACTAATAGGGTGGTGGATGAGTGGAATAGGCTTAGTAGTCATGTGGTGAGTGCCAATACAATTGTCACATTAAAAAATAGACTAGATAAATTCATGGACAGCGATATTAGGTGGGGTTAGATACACGGGAGCTTAGGGTCAAAGGAGCTGTTTCAGACAGGCCTACTGCCTCTTGCAGACTCCTGCTCTTATGTTCTTATGTTCTTATGTTCTTATGTATGAGGCATGCAGCCTTGGTGGGTGCCATCAAGGAGAAGTTAAAGGTTGTAAAAACAAGGCTTCACTTCCACATGGCTGGTTATCAAAGCCACCATTAAGAGAACATGACTGACTTATGTGAGCCTTTCAAAATGAGTTGAGGGTAAAGATAATGAATGAAATTGAAAACATATTACATCAACTAAATTTTTAGTAAACTTGAACCCTTGAGTTCCACTTACAGGCGTGTCTCTCACAGCGATGAGCTTGTCTCCCACACAGACACGGCCATCCACGTGTGCTGCTCCCCCCTCCATGATCTTGGTGATGTAGATGCCATTGTCACCAGGAATGTGTTGATTACCAATACCACCAGCAATGCTGAATCCAAGGCCTTTGTTTCCTTTGATTAATTCCACTTCCATGAGGAGAACATTGGGGGGTCGTTTGCGGCGCTTCACACACTGAAAATAAAAATAAAAATGCATATACATACTACACACATCACCATGACCATTAATGGAAGCAACAGTGGCTGAAAATATATTTCAAAGTAACAATCTTGCAATAGAAATTTAATACAAAGGCCATGCTGCCAGTAAATTAAGTTCTGACAAAACAAAACATCGGCAAAAATTATTCAAAGCTGATCAAAGCTCTTGTGTAACACCATCCTCTCAAACACTTATTGGAACTTTTGGAATTTTTGTACACATTCATTCTGTCTATTATCTGCTGGTGCGATTTGGAACAGTCCATGAATAACAAACGTTTATCAGGTTATGACCAAACAGCTACAAGTAATATAAAGTGACACCATTAAAGATATGATAAACTGCTCTGTATATTCCATTAAGGTGTTCCTCTCAAGTCTCCCAGAACCATAACCAAAAGGCAAGCATGTTATCCCGGTAGCAGCGGGGATCATGTTTCTTAATGGTCCCTCCAAGCGAGGAAAATGAGAAAAAATCACCCTTCACACAAACCATTTCATAATATATATCAAAGCATTTGTGATCAGATTATGTATTATCTATTTTTTGGGGGTTTATATCACGGCACAAATTTGGCCCGTCACTGCTAAATGGTAAAGCCACAAATTTGGCCCGTCGCTGCTACACGGTAAAGCCACAAATTTAGCCCGTCGCTGCTACATGGTAAAGCCACAAATTTAGCCCGTCGCTGCTACACAGTAAAGCCACAAATTTGGCCTGTCGCTGCTACACGGTAAAGCCACAAATTTAGCCCGTCGCTGCAACACGGTAAAGCCACAAATTTAGCTAGTCGCTGCTACACGGTAAAGCCACAAATTTGGCCTGTCGCTGCTACACGGTAAAGCCACAAATTTAGCCTGTTGCTGCTACACGGTAAAGCCACAAATTTAGCTAGTCGCCGCTACACGGTAAAGCCACAAATTTGGCCTGTCGCTGCTACACAGTAAGGCCACAAATTTGTCCCGTCGCTGCTACATGGTAAAGCCACAAATTTGGCCCGTCGCTGCTACCGGGTTAATTGAGTTTCATACATTTAAAAAAAGATCAAGGAACAAGGTAAACACTGCAAACAGAGTAACAAACTAACCAAGTGAACAGTGTTGCCGGCCCGTTTGAGTGCGTCCACTGCCGTCGCATGAGGCACGTTGACCACACTCACGTCATTCACTGACACTATGACATCTGTTATCTGAAGACGACCATCTGTGGCCGCTGCACCACCAGCTATCAGCTTAGTGATGTAGATAGATGTGTCTGACCTGCAAAGTACAATAGGTATTACAATCTATTTTTTTTTTTTACAGTAGAGGAAGCAGCTTAAAAAAAAAAAAAAAAAAAAAAAAAAAAAAAAAACGCTGTTCGCTGCTCCCACAAAAAGCGCTTGGAGTGGCCAAAAGAGAGGTCAACTTCAGAAGGAGAGGTGTCCTGATACCCTCCTCTTGAAAGAGTTAAAGTCGTAAGCAGAAGGAAATACAGATGAAGGAAGATTGTTCCAGAGTTTACCTGCGTGAGGGATCAAAGAGTTAAGATGCTGGTTAACTCAAAGTGTAAGGGATTTGGACAGTAAAGGGATGAGCTTGAATAGAAAGTCGCATGTGGCGAGGCCGCGGGAGGGGGGAGGCATGCACTCTCCTCTGTGTGTGTGTGTGTGTGTGTGTGCGCGAAAGCACGAGAGAGAGAGAGAGAGAGAGAGAGAGAGAGAGAGAGAGAGAGAGAGAGAGAGAGAGAAAGCATATTAATAAGGTATAAAGAAACGCAACAATTCTTCAATTGCTCGATATTAGAAGTCCATTAACCACTCATGTGAATTCGTCTCTCTCTCTCTCTCTCTCTCTCTCTCTCTCTCTCTCTCTCTCTTTGCCTTTGCTGTTTACCCCACGCGGCTGCAAGCAAAGGGAAAATCATGCCAGCTGGTCCTTCATCAAAAGCTAGATGCAAATGGGAAAATACGAAGATCATTTGGAGTTCTGAAAATGACATGCTATTTGTGTATCACAGTTTCAGTTGAAGAAATATAATAACAGAAGTCCAACAAATGTTCGAGGTTGAGAATAAGGGAGGAATGTATTGATTGCAAGGGGGAGGATGGACAAAATGTGCATTAATCTTATACACCCAATATCAAAAGATGCTCTAAAGAGGAGAATGAGATGCATATATGAAATAGAAAATTTGGGTGTACAGTAACATCCTGTCCCAGAAATTAGGTGATATGAAGTCTGAAAATTTACACCAATTATAATTAGCCTCACCATATGTCTTCCAGTTTTTGTTTTTTCATTTTTCTATTGGTTATAAGATGGAGAGAAAGGAAAGATAGAAGGAGGTAGGATGATAAGGAGGAGAAACAATAATAAACGGAGATGAATGAGGAGGAACCGAAGGAAGGGAGACAGAGAACAGTAAAATAGAAGGGGATAGGATGATAAACGAGGAGAAACAATGATAAACGGAGATGAAAGAGGAAAAACCGAAGGAAGGGAAATAAAGAGAAAGGGAAGACAGAAGGAGGGACGATGATAAACGAGGATAAACAAGGATAAACGGAAGGATATAAAGAAAACGATAAAATAGAAGGAGGGACGATGATAAACGGAGATGAAAGAGGAGGAACCGAAGGGAAGGGAGGGAGACAGAGATAGGTAAGATAGAAATAAAACCGGAAGCAAGAGGGTGGTCCAAGGAGACGGAGGGGGGAGGGGGAGTGAGAGCAAGGAGAAGAGAATCAAAATATAAAAGATAAATGCTGAACCTCCATACCCGATGTGAGGATTGGAGACGGAGGCGGAGGGGGAAGGGGGAGTTGAGGGCAAGGAGAAGAGACTCAAAATATAAAAGATAAATGCTGAACGTCCATACCCGATGTGAGGATTGTCTGTGCCGCCGGCGATGCTGAAGCCGAGCCCCTGGTTGCCCCTCTCCAGGATGATGTCTTCCGTCTCCCACTCGTCCTGCCCGCCATTTATCTGCCGGGAGAAAAAGGCGGTGTGAGTTATGATGCTGCAAGAGGAGGAGGAAAAAGGGTAAAGCAGAGTTGATTCCCTGCTGCCGCAAACACACACACACACACACACAATGCAGTAGAATGTTGCGGGCGTTTTTTTCATGGTTTGACGCCCCTTGCCGTAAACGTGTCTCTCTCTCTCTCTCACAAGATAGACAAACAAAATAAGCATATCTATATCAAATAAGCCCCGGCAAACAGAGGGCCAATCAACAATTAATTACTAATAAGATAATACAAAGAAACATCCACTTAGATTCAAATGAACATACGAGGGTATTACCTACAGACCGAGGGTGAATAATAAATGCATACTTTGCACACTGACAGTTGGCCAATTACCCTAAAACTATATGGAGTTCAGTATCCGGGGTTTCATTAGTCAGTTTCTAGCGACCCGAGTGAACCAATATACCACACGGATACAACCTGAGGGGGAGGGCAGCGCTGCAATGCCTCCGAGTACAATTACCATGCATTATCTTGAACGTGAGGGGGTGGGGGGGGTGGAGAGAGAGAGAGAGAGAGAGAGAGAGAGAGAGAGAGAGAGAGAGAATGGAAAGAGGAAAATCAACAACATATTCGTATCATCATTTTACGCAACTACAGAGCGGAGTTTCGAGAGAGAGAGAGAGAGAGAGAGAGAGAGAGAGAGAGAGAGAGAGAGAGAGAGAGAGAGAGAGAGAGAGAGAGAGGAAAGTCAACAACATATTCATATCATCATTATACGCAATTACAGAGAGGAGTTTCTAGTTTTCATATTTTTTTTCACCCTACAGCTTTAGATCTTGTCCTAAAAAAAAATAACACCACAGCCATCATAGCGAGATACATAACACTAACGACACTCGGTTTCATTATCCTCTTTTTTTTTTTATCTTGTGTCTTTCATCTTTCCCGGAAAAAAATAAAGGAAATACCACCGCAGGAAGCAATTAAGACAACCGTTAATCTATGTATAAGCTTTCCAATCATTGCAGCTCGCCCCAAGGATCAAAAGACTATAATAGCTGACCCTGTCCCTTCCCCCCACCCCTGTATTATTTCCCCGCGACAAACCCTGGATACGGGGCCTGGCGCGGGGCAGGGTGGAGGTGTATTTTTAGAGAGCGGGTCGGTGATGGAGAGAACCCAACCGCGCCGCCCACACACACACCTCTAATCGGCCGCCCATCGACTAGGCTTACACGTGACAATGGCTCATGCACGTATTTCTACCATGTTTTTTTTTCGGTTAGTTCTGAAATCCTGGCACCAAGACCGGAGACTCGCGGAGACTGTTGCTGCCTGACCATTTCGTTGTTTACACGTCGCCTATCGGTTAGCTTTTTTTTATTATCAAGTTGTGGCTGTGTTGTGGGTCGAATCTTTCCAACTTTCTCTCAGTTCATCGTAAAACATTGTTAGTGACCTTCAATGCCGATTGCTTCCTTTGGCGCTATTATTTGCGTCTCTGTTTTTCGGCAGTCACCTCACTGACCTAACAGTAGATCAATATTAAAGTCTGCTCGCCTCATGTGCCACATTAAACGTTTTCATATACTGATGATAAAACACTTGCCGCCGTTGGAAAATGAAGCAAAATAACTTGGCAATCAGCTTAGGCAGGATCAGTCTTAAGGCAACACACACACACACACACACACACACACACACACACACACACACACATACACACACACGTTAGAATGTAGTATCGGCGAGGAGTGTGCACAGCTTTAAAGAAAAGTTGGATAAATGCAGATACGGAGACGGGACCACACGAGCGTAAAGCCCAGGCCGTGTAAAATTACAACTAGGTAAATACACACACACACACACACACACACACACACACACACACACACACACACTTTTCAGTTGTAAAATTGTTTTGAGGTTTTACCCGACAAGCAAAATATTTAAACTTTTCACCTCCTAACAAATCAACACGCAGCACTCACCTCACTAGGAAATGATGAGAAAAACTCGGGAAATTTCATGGACACGATGTCATTTTTTTATATACGTATTGAGGTATTGCTGAAGTCTGCTTGTGGCTTATGCCACAAAAAACCTTTTTATTTTTTTATAACGCAACACTTGCTTCGCTTGGATAAATAAAAATGTAAAGAATAAAAACTTCGACAAATTTCTTGGACATGACCTGTCAACTTTATTTTTTCTCGGTATAGAAAAGTTTGCCGATTCCCCACAGACCCCACCCTGCATTTCTGTACCTTACGGATGGCTCAACAGAGTGAGGGCCGAGGGGTGCCCAGTGGTTGGTTCTGAAATCCTGACACCAAGACCGGAGACTCGCGGAGACTGTTGCTGGCCAACCATTTCGTTTTCTACACGCCGCCTGCTGGTTACCTACAAGGCAGCTATTCACTGTAACTATCGGTGGAGCACTGGAGGCTCATAAATAAAAGAAAAGCTACAACATGCAATACCTCATGCTACACCCTTATAGTATGCATCGTTAATCTTACGATGCTAAATAGTTATAAAATAAATCTTTTGATCGGGTTTTGTTTCGAACTAATTCATTTTTTAGTTTGCATAAACATGTAAACGCACCACACACACACACACACACACACACACACACACACACACACACAATCTATATATCTACAATTTTTATATATACATACGCATATCTAAAAATAACATCCTTGGATCTGAATTTTCCACTGAAGAAAAAATTCGAATAGAAAGCGTCCGGGGCCGACCGTCTGATCTCTTATATATAGCGAAAACAACTCAAAGAGATCACTATATAGGTATGACAACTAAGACACTTATACAGAGAGGAGACAAAATCTTCAGTTATGACAAACACGACCCTGCCGAGGTAGAGTGCCCTGCCCTTCCTCTGCTCTGCCCACCGTCGCCTCTCGTAATACTCACTGGCGAGGGGTCGTCGGTGATGTAAATAATGTTGTCGTTGTTGTCCCACGGGATGGTGGAGGAGGGCCGCACCGGGGACAGCTTTCTGGACCTGCGAGGCGTGCGAGCCCTGCGGGTGCCACTCTTCTCCTCGCCAGGGTAGCTCCTCCTCTTCTCCTTGTCCCTCTTGCTGCTTGACCTGTCCTTCGTGCGGCGACTCTCCTTCCCCTCACGGCTCCTCCTCACCTCTCCATTCTCCCTCGAGCGTCTCTCTTCAAGGGGCTGAGGTTCGTCTACCCGCCTTGAGGATGCAAAGTCTCTCATATGGCCGCCTTCTTTGCTTCGCCTCACTTTTTCTTCCATTTCTCTGGCCTGCGCGGGCGCCGACTCTCCAGAGCTTTGACGTCGCAGCTCATTTCTCTTGCTGTGGTTCACCTGAACGATGCGGACTTCCTCCCTGCTGCCCATTTTTCTGGATCCTTCCCGGTCAGACAGGATGATGTAGGTCGGGGCAGCGTCCAGACCCCCATCCGAGGAGGCACTGCGGCGTGGCCTGCCGGACATGCTGCTGCTTTCCGTCCGGCCTCGCTAACCGGCACTAGCTGCCTCGCATGCCATCACCGACTCACCAGCGATGCGTTTACCCCCACCACCACTCCTTCGTACAAGGTCAAGTGTTCTGATCACGAGAACGAGGGGGAATACAATAGAAATTTCTTTTCGTGTACAGCAGAAAATGTCCACTTAACCTTGCCCCCTACACATTTATAAACATCTCTATCTATCTATCTATCTATCTGTATCTATATTGCCAAGTGAAGAAAAATAGTGTGCATATTTTTTTCATCCCTCGCAGATCTATGGTAACTAAATGTACTAGTATAATAGCAGGTGTTTGTCTGCCAGGCAGCCCCTGACCACTTAGTTCCATACGGGAGTGCAAGGCAACGGAGCCTTGAGAAAACAGGAGCCGCAGCGGCAATAATTGAGAACCTGGGAACAAAACCCATCAAGTCGCACCCGCTACAACGGGAAGCTATAATATAAAGTTTCGGAAACTATGTGACTCAAGACAATGGAAAAGAAGCATAGAAAGCGTGGATTCCAAAGAGCACAAGAAAACAAAAATATTGGTTAAGCTTTTGTTTGCTGGTGCAGCCACGAAGGTCAGCGTCAGCAGGCATAGTTCCCGGCTGCTACGTGTGGCGTGTCCCTACATGACGTACAACTCTGTTTACGGCCGTTTCTTGCCCGCTGACTGCGTGCGTCTGCGGCGTCATTACAGATTTTGCCTGACTCTCCACTCTCGGTTTAGTTTAGTATTCCAACAATTTAGAACGGTTCGCGCTTCAGTTACCCTCCTCCGTTCACTTGTGTCTCATACGTAAGGAACATGCGCCCGTGCCACCCAGCCACCACTAAATCATCGTAAAACTGTACACTGACTATCCACTTACAAATAATTACTAAGACACAGCAATTAAATTATATACTCGTGAGCTCTGACTCAAGATTCACAACACGTATTACTACTTAACGTAATCCCTATTCTGGGAAATCATCCTCGGTGACATTAATAGCCTTCAACTCCGCCGAGGCCGCAGACACTCATTATGTTCCCCTGGGGGCGTGGCGCGGTGCCCTAAAGCGGCGGGCGTGCGTCACGGACATCGTCTTGCTGCCGCTTCTTGGCCCGCCAGCTGGTGACGGCATCGCCCCCTGACGTCACTTTCCCCTCTAGTCGCCGAGCCTCGATGTAAACCAGTGATTTTACCAGGATTTTTTTTTGTATGGTAATGGAGACAGACTTACGGTTGAAAAAAATCGCTACTCCTATGAAACAAACAGAATACTATGATGTGTGATTGTTGCTTGGCAGGTAACATAATGCACTGATTTAGAAACGTAAGAAAGAATTAGGGGTCGTAGTGTGTGGAGGAACTTCAGGGGCAGATCTATTTAATATACAACGTCTCTCTCTCTCTCTCTCTCTCTCTCGTTATCTATACGAAACGACGTTTGGTGAATAGTGACGCAGAGAAGCGAACACTCGAGCTGATGCACCTCGGGATAATGATGCTAAACCGACGAACGAACACACATACACACACACACACACACACACACACACACACGAAAGATGTCTTCTTCCTCTTCCTTCTCCTCCTCCTCCTTCCCTTCCTCAGAGTACAGTTAACAGACTCTCCACCACCACCACCACCACATCCATCCGGTGTTAGACGTACCAATTACACATGTGGAGGCTCTGACGCTCTCCTCGTCCACACACACACACACACACACACATACACACACACACTGCAGTCCGCAATCATTATCTCGCTAACGCAACGCACTCACCCCATGCAGCCACCTTCAACCTCACCCAATTTAATCAACTACACACTCGTCACAATGCTTTTTTTTCCCTAACTATCGACCGACTGACTGACCTAATTGCAGTTGATATCATCCCTCCCTCATGTACTCATCTCATATACATTATAGTTTTTTTTTTTCACTCCCCCATCGTAAAAAAATAAATAAACACGTCAACCGTACTTCACTCCTATCTAATTTTTTTCAGACACGTTCCTCTCACATCATTACTTTTCACACCTATTGACGGACTGACACTGTTCTTCCAGCAATACACTTTCCTTCCTCCAGACTTGTCTTAAAACACACAAGTACAGGCTAGTTTTAAACCACTCCCTTGAAAGAACTATAATTAATCCTATTTCTCATAAACTGTCCTAACCTTTTCTTTTTAACCTATCTAAAATACACTTTCCTTCCTCCAGACTTGTCTTAAAACACACAAGTACAGGCTAGTTTTAAACCATTCCCTTGAAAGAACTATAATAAATCGTATTTCTCATAAACTGTCCTAACCTTTTTTTTAACCTATCTAAAATACACAATCACATGGAGACAATAGTTTACAGTTAATACCCCAAGAAAAAAAATATGTATCCTATGCAGTCTTCACACCTGTCCCAAACGAGCATACAATAAATTCTACCTTCCTCCAAGAACCATTCCGTCCCAATAAGAACCATTCCTGACCATATTACGTAAAGGGTTTCCACACTACCACCACACAGCTGCTGAGCATGACCACCATCACCACCCTCACAACCGCTGCTACCAATATCATTGTCACCCATCATCACCTCTGCCTATCAAAACCACCACCATCACCACCTCTCCAATCACTGCCACAACCATCACCACCTACCACAACCACTACTGCTACCACTATCACCACCATCGTCACCACTCCTACCACTACCACCATCACTACCGCAACCACCTACCACCACTACTAATGCTACCAACACCATCATCCTTACAACTGCTCCCACTACCACCACCACCACTACCACCACCACCACCACCATCCCCACAGCCACCACTACTACCACACTGCTTCTGAACATGACAACGAAACCTCCGCCAGCATGCAGTAAAGCCCAGGGGTCGTTAGTGCGTCTCACGGCACCACCAGCACCAGCACCACCACGGCCAGCTCGCTCGTTCCCCGCCGGCCGCTGCACACGCCACGTTGAAATATGCAAATTTGGCGTGACGAGCAGCCAGTGTTGCGGTGACATTTTCGTGGGAAGGGGGTTTTTCTCCTATTATTTTATCGTACCCGGGAAACGTAAACTAAAACTCAACATATGCGGGATTGATTAATGCATGGTTTGGCAGGCAGGCAGACACAGACAGAGACACGAAGACCGACAGTTAGATAGATAGATAGAGAGGCTGATGTAGATACATAAATGTAGATAGATAGTTAAATAGTTAAGCATATATATAAACAGATAAAGGTATGAATAAACAACGGAATGAGGACACAATAAAATAAAACCACGGGATCTCGTATACAAACAGATATTTATATAGTTGATACTTAAGACATAAAAAAAACAGAGGTATGGATGAATAAAAGGGATGAATACACGTGAAATCTGAAAAGAAGAAAAATAGAATCGCTTCACCGCCTTTCGTACACTTTTTCACTACACTGGCTGGCTGGCTGGCTGGCTGGCTACCCTGGCTGTCATTATCCTGTTCCTGCACCGGAAGACCCAACCATTCGTCACCATCGAGCGAGCGAGTCTTGGAACTCGTGTATGGGGAGGGTTGGAGAGCACCGTGGCAAGACGAAGACGTGTTAGGGGAAGTCCGAGGGATGACGAGGGGGAAGAAATCTGAGGTGTTGGTGGGTTTTCAGCATTAAGTCTGACAAGAGCTAAGAGGGTTGAGGAGGTATAGGGTCGTTTTACAAGACATTTCGACGGCCAAAAACACCTATTTGATAAGGCTTTCTTTCGTAGGAGTTGTGGGCATTTCCAGGAGTAGTTTTATGACCCTGGTGGCAGTTTGACCCTTCTTCTGTACCCTGAACCTGAAGAAACACTCATTAGAACCTGACTGACCCCCTCTTTGACCTTTATAAATAGCTGATGTGAGAAGCGAAAGTATCTTATAATACCGACCATTGTGTGTTTGAGACAAGACGAGATGTAAAAAGTGTTGAGGGGTGCGGTGGAACGAGAGGTGAGAGTCTACCCACAGCCGCTGCTAGTAAAAGTTGGAGGCCTAAATATTTCACAGGACATCGGAAGAAAGGCTGGTGGAGAGCGTACAGGAGGAGAAGGAGGTAATATTGATGGTGGAGTCTCGTGTCCATCTACAATCTTCATCAATAAAAGTTGGGGTTCTACGTTTCATAGGAGGGTAAAAGAATAACTGGAGAAGAATGGAAAGGATGAAAGCGAAGGAGTGTACAGACTGTGCAGTGAAACGAAGGGTGAAACGAAGGGTGAATCGGTATCCATCCACAGCCTTTATCAGTAAACGTTGGGTTTCTAAAAGTCTCGAAGGAAAGTAAAAGAAAAGCTGTCGAAGAATGTACAGGATGGGAGCGAAGGAGCTGTTAAGACGGTACAGTGAAACGAAGGGTGAATCGGTATCCATCCACAGCCTTTATCAGTAAACGTTGGGTTTCTAAAAGTCTCCAAGGAAAGTAAAAGAAAAGCTGGCGAAGAATGTATATACAGGATGGGAGCGAATGAGCTGTTAAGATGGTACAGTGAAACGAAGGGTGAATTAATATCCATCTACGATCTTTGATTAATAAAAGCTGAACTTCTATGTTTCACTGGAAGATAAAAGAAGAGATGAAGATGAAAGTACAGGCCGGGTGCCAAGTTGTGAAGATGTTGCAGCGAAACGAAGGATAAATCAGTGTCCATCCACAGCCTGCATGCTGGTAGAGGTTGGGGCCATAAAGTGTTTCATAGGGAAAGAGACAGATAAGATGGTTAATTAAGAAAGTACGATGTAACGGGAAGAAGTATTATTTACCCCTTGATTACGACTTTCCTACCAGAAGACCTCACCAAGCTACAAGAATGGAACAAAAAGTGGCTGTTACAATTCAGTGAAGAAAAATGTAAAGTCCTGGACCTTGGGAGGGATATCCAGCACACCAATACCACATGGGAAACACTCCACTATCCACCACAGAGGCAGAGAAAGACCTGGGACTATATGTTACCAGGCTACCAGAAAAGCCATATCCGTGCCAATCGCAGAGGACGGGTTAAATGGAGAAACAAAAGATGAATCAATGCATAACCAAAATTTATTACACTACGAAAGCCTTGTCAAATGTGTGAACTTGGGCGCCTAAGTGTTTAAAAATATAACCCTAAATATTTGAGAGGGAGGTGTAATCTAACAAAAGCTAGTGAGCGAGGAACCCAAGTACAGGACGACAGCGAACGGCGAAGAAGTGCTGAGGTGGTGTCGTGAAACTCCGGGTGTGTCGCGGTAAAGGTTGCTGCCTAAATGTTTCACAGGAAGATGAGCGGCCTGTGTGGGCTGAGCAGGGCGAGAACGAAAAAAAAAAAAAAAAAGAGACGACGCAGGAAAACAGAGGCTGAAACATGGCGTTCGCAGCCTACTCAAAAAGGTGTGTGTGTGTGTGTGTGTGTGTGTGTGTGTGTGTGTGTGTGTGTGTGTGTGTGTGTGTGAAGGGGGGAGGCTAAATGTTTCATGGGCAGTTGAAAGTGAAACTGATGAGGAATGCAATCACTGTCATATTCTTAAACACTACGGCGCACAGGCTCACATATTATTCGACAAGGCTTTCGTAGGAGTGGTGGTTTTAGGTCCTGGTGGTAGTCTGACCCCTCCTCTGTACCAAGAGCCTAAGAGAACACTCATTACAACCCGAGCCATCTCATTTTTGGCCTTTGGAAGTAGTTGACGAGAGGCGAAAGCGTCTGATGATACCGACCTGAGTATACCGGGACTGAGCGATGTGGTGAGGGAAGGGGGTGAAGGGAGCGGAGGCATGAACCGGAATAACAAGGGGAGGGATAAGGCGGGGGAGGGGTCTGGGGGGGAGGGGGGGGGAGATGCCACAACCGAGATGGGGTTGCAGGGGACGACACAAGGTGGAGTGAGTGTGATTAAATGGCAGAGAGAGAGAGAGAGAGAGAGAGAGAGAGAGAGAGAGAGAGAGAGAGAGAGAGAGAGAGAGAGAGAGAGAGAGAGAGAGAGAGAGAGAAATAAAGGGGGGTGAACAGGAGGGAGGGGACTGTATGAGCGGGAAGTGGCTGATATGATAACGTGTCACAACGGAGGGGGAGATGGGTGGAGGACGAGGGTGTCAGGAGGTCACGGGGTAGAAGAGGGGGTGTTACGGCGTGAGGGGTGGGGGTAGTGGAATCAAGGTATGGGAGGGGATGGTGGTGGTGGTGGTGAATAACTTTACGTGAAGATGAGTTCATGAGTCTGGGTGTGATAATTAAGGGTGCTGGGGAGGGTGCTGTGAGGTGATGGGGTAGGAGGAGGGGAGGGGGGAAAAGGTAAGGCCAGGTATCGAGGCACATCTGCACGCTAGCCAGGTCTTCCGTGCAGGTAAAGCAGGTGTGAATTCAACCATTTTAATGTTAAGTATGAGACGGATGAGTCAGCCCTACATCAAAGTGACCACGACGCAAAAACACTACACACTAATTTTTTTAACATTAGTATTATCGTTATTAAAGTGATTGCCGTAGGTAGAGCAGGGACAGCGAGAAACAAAATACCACAACCGAAGAGGAAAAAAAAAAAAAAAAAAGTGAGTGAGAAAAAAATAAATAAATAAAATAACATGAAAGTTTGAGTGAGAGAAAAAAAATAACATGAAAGTTTGAGTAAGAACGAATGCATGTGTACAGCAAATAACAACAATAATGGCGACGATGACTAAGAACATATATGACACGCCTATTAAATCATTTACTCAAAGACCGTGTTTCCTATCTCTTGTCTTATTAATCCCCTTCCGTGGATTTCTTTTTCATGGTCCAAATCCCCCACGTTCTCTCTCCATTCATTTATTACCCATTCTCTCCCTTTCTAAATCCATTCTTCTCTATTCTTAAATCTCCCTGACGGATTTTGAGACTATTTTATGGTTCACTTCTTCCCTTCAGGCGTAATTTAACTCCTCCAATTTCTGCCTTTCCTTTCATACTTGACCCATTCTCATTCCTTCCATATCCACCCTTCCCTCCTCTCTACTTTGCCGCCACCTATCTAACTGACGGAATCCCGATTGTCTTTTGTTTCTTTGACGTTCTCCCGAGTCTAGGCGATGGGCACTGCAGTCTGTCTCGATCAGATTAATGCGGGCCGCCCACTGAAGCACCCTCTTCGCCCTACACTCCATTTTAACAAGGCACCGCGACCCCCCGCCCTCGCCACGCACTTTGGGAACTGCTCGAGTGCAGAATCTATTTGCAAACTCTAATGGAGAAACGTTGTGTTCGTCAGATCCCTCCTCCTCCTCTTCCTCGTCCATCTTGCTCCTCCTCCTCCTCCTCCTCGTCCATTATTCACTACTCCAGAGAGCCAAGACAGAGGAGTGGAGCGCAGGGACTGAGTAGGTTGTCATCATCATCATCATCATCAGTAATAGGCAGGAGCAGTATGTTCGGATATACGTAAGGATGGGCGCCAGTTTTTACGGCTCTCTCCACTTAGTACTTAAATCAGAAAAAAAAACTATTGGCTGGGTATAAAGAAATGTCAGAATAAGCATTGGGACACATTAATTTTTATATGACAACTTCCTTTTTTTTATGCTTCATTTCAATATTTTCTCAAGGCATAGTTTCTTTTTCTTTGGCTGGAGCAGGAAGATGGAAGATCGTCATACTAAACATCGGCACACATTCATTTTTTTATGGCAACTGTTCCTAATTTTATGTTTCATCTTAATTTTTCAAGGTATAGTTTTTCTCTTCTTTTGCCCAAGTGTTCCCGGCTAGTGGCTCATCTCCCTTGACCTTGAGAGCGATATGGCTTTAACACCTGTAAAAAAAATAAAAATAAAAACATTGACGGCTTCTCTCTCTTTATATCTCTCTTCTTCACCTCGCTCGGTCGCTCGCTCGCTTCCCACGCACCTCGGCCGGCGCTAAATGGCAAACAGTCATTTCAATAATTGGAAGAGTCGCCTTTTCTATCGCTCGCTCGCTCTTCTTCTTCTGGGAACTGCAAGCTGTCATTGGAGGGAGGAGGAGGGGGGGGGGTTGATAGCCGTGGGCGTGCGATATGATGCATTTCAACCTTCTTTACTGGCCTGGGTCATGAGGGCGATATGATGATTGCATTGCTGATGATGGTGGTGGCGGTGGTGGTTGTAATGGTGGTGGTGGGGGACTGATGGTGGTGGTAATGGTGGTGGTGGTAATAGTGGTAGTAGTAGTAGTAGTAGTAGTAAAAGTGGTGGTTGTAGGCCTAATGGTTATAATAGTGGTGGTGGGGGGGCTGATGTTGGTGGTGGTAGTAGGGTAGTAGTAGAAGTAGTAGTAGTAGTAGTAGTAGTAGTAGTAGTAGTAGTAGTAGTAGTAGTAGTAAAAGTGGTGTTTGTAGGCCTAATGGTTATAACAGTGGTGGGGGGGGGGGGCTGATGGTGGTGGTAGTAGAAGTAGTAGGGTAGTAGTAGTAGTAGTAGTAGTGGTGGTGGTGGTGGTGGTGGTGGGAGCGTGGTAGGGGCAGTAGTTTTGGTGGTGATGTTGGTGGCCACATTAGCGTTGGGCCACGTCATTATGTAATAAAATTCTCTTCCACCCAATTAAGAGACACGACCGTCGGCAGTCACGCGACGACGAAGAGATGGGATGGTCCTCAGTGTGCACCAGGCACGCGGGAGAGAGAGATAACGATGCAGGGAGTACGGAGTGTGTGTGTGTGTGTGTGTGTGTGTGCCCCCTCCCCCCCCCTTTATCTCTCCTTGTCACGGAACACGGAATCGCTTACGTTTGATATTTCTCGGCCACTCCAGCTAATGACTCCACACACCGGCCTCAACAGGTGCGCCAGAAACGGGGTCTGATTAATTATTGGACAATCTGAGCCGTGTGCTGAGCTAAGTGGTAATGGGGGGGGAGGGAGGAGGAGGGGGATGAAAACGTAGGAAGGGAAGGGAAGGGAAGAATAAAGGACACAGGTGATGGAGGAGTAAGAGAAGGAACGAGGGACAGGTCAAAAAGAGGAGGGGTGGAGAGGAGAGCAGGAGGTATGGAGGACATGATGATAAGATGGACTGAGTTAGAAGGGGAAAGGAAGGAGGGAAGGAAGAAAGAAGGAGGAAGGAAGGAAAGGAAGTATAAGGGGAACAGTGCAATCGGGAGTGCTGAAATAAAACAGCTTGTAGGAAATAATGGAATGGATGGGAGTGAGGGGAAAAGGAGTATGAAAGGGGAGGTATGGAGGATATAATGGGATGGAGGAAAGTGAGAAGGAAAGGAGGTATGGAGTAATGAGATAGTTAGAGGAGGGGAAAGGGAAAGGGAGGTTAGGAGGAAGTGATCTGATGGAAGGAAATATGGAAGGAGACATGTAGTAATGGGAGGGGAAGGGGAGAGAGAGAAATGAAGGGACGGAGGGAAAAATCTAAGGAAGCATTAAGGGATTGAAGAATGAAAGCAGCAGGAATGGAAGAAGGCTAAACTAAGAATGGGAGGAAGCAATAAAAGGGTCCGAGGGAAGCAGGGAGGGAGGGGAGGAGGGATGGGAAGGAGAGGAATTTAAAAAGACAGTGAAAAAGCTCCGTGTGTCCTTGCAGTGCCTCGTAACAATGGCATCCACTAGGCACTCTTCCTTTTTAGCTGGCACTCAACAAATACCACGACATTGAATGGAGACTTTCACGAGGGGAACAAACGAGAGAGAGAGAGAGAGAGAGAGAGAGAGAGAGAGAGAGAGAGAGAGAGAGAGAGAGAGAGAGAGAGAGAGAGAGAGAGAGAGAGAGAGAGAGAGAGAGAGAGAGAGAGAGAGAGAGAGAGAGAGAGAGAGAGAGAGAGAGAGAGAGAGAGAGAGAGAGAGAGAGAGAGAGAGAGAGAGAGAGAGAGAGAGAGAGAGAGAGAGAGAGAGAGAGAGAGAGAGAGAGAGAGGCTTTTGAAAAAGAAGAAAGGGGTCAAAGATAAGAGAGAGAGAGAGAGAGAGAGAGAGAGAGAGAGAGAGAGAGAGAGAGAGAGAGAGAGAGAGAGAGAAGGGATAAAAATACGTGGGCCACAATGTAACCGGAAACTAGACTGAGAAACAATCAGGAGACAAAGACACAAGCTGAATGGGCAGAAAGAAGGGATGAAAGCAGGGCTGTTCGTATGTCCGTGTGTTGCCCTGTCTGTCTGTCTCTCTCTCTTTTTTTTTTTTACAGCAAAGGAGACAGCACAAGCGCACACAAAAATAAAGAAACAACAATAAAAAAAAGCCCGCTACTCGCTGCTCCTGTAAAGAATCCAAAGAGGTGGCCGAAAGAGCATTCAATTACGTCTGTTTGTCGTTAAAAAGGAAGGATCGCTATTAATATCATCTTTCACAGTCATCATCATCATTAATTCATACACTTCTGATTCTCTCCACGTTTTTCTTTTCCTCTCTCCTCCTCCTCCTCCTCCTACTTCTTTTTCCTCCTCCTCCTCCTTCTTCAGCATCACCATCTCTTCAACCTCATCTCCACTTCACTTCTCCTTCGCCTCTACCTCAACCTCCATCATCTATTTCTATAATCATCACCACCATCATCACTTCCGCCTCCTTTTCTCGTTCTCTTTCGCCTATGCCTCTATATCCACTACCTCTTCCATCTCTTCCACCCCTACCCACCCCTCACCTCCACCACCACCATAATCTTGGCCTATAACCACAAGCGTTCTTTAATACATGACTCACTCACGATAGGAAAGTCCGGGCCCATCAAGCAATTGTGTTTTATAAGGATGAGTCGAGCGCGATTGCTGGTCATTCAAAGTGCGGCGCAGTGCTCTTGTACCGACACCATGCTCTCTCTCTCTCTCTCTCTCTCTCTCTCTCTCTCTCTCTCTCTCTCTCTCTACCACCCACTCACATACACGCATTTCCCACAATCCCCTGAGGTCTAATACTTATATACATGCTTTTCTGACCTTACCCACTACGTGTTATAATTTGTGTATCCTATGTAATAAAATTCTCTTCCACCCAACCTAACCTAACTTAACCTAACCTCACCTAACCCTCACCTAACCTAACCTAACCTAACCTAACCTCACCTCACCTCACCCTCATCTCACCTAACCTAGACTAATGGTTCTCGTACTAGGTGTGTGTCTCCTTTCTCTTCCTTTACTTCCTGCATCTACAGACTTATGTTTCGTGTGCTAAGTGTCTTTCATTTCCCTTCTTTTACTTCCTTTATCTATAGAATTATGTTTAGCGTGCTGTCTTTTCCTTCTTTACTTCATCTCGTCACAGTAACTCCTTCTAGTCCTCCTCCTCCTCCTCCTCCTCCTACTACTACTACTACTACTACTAAACAATAATAATAAAAACAGCAATAGTTAATTAATCTGGTATACCACATATTTATATTTCAAATTCATGCTCTCATCATGGTCGACTTCCTTGCAACATTAGCCCAGCGCAATCATTAGTGCTTCTGAAGGGGGCGGGAAGGACGCAGCGCAAGGGGAGGAGGAGGAAAAATGAGGGAGGGAGAATATAAGGGAACGAGGGGGCGAGGGAAGACGAAGTTGGAAGGGAAGGAGGGTTAATTGGGAGGGAGGAGACGTAGTAAGAACGAGGAAGGAAGAAGGCAAGGAGGGAATAGAGTAGGAAACGAGGGATGGAAGGAGAAAAAAAAGGAAGGCTAAAAGAAGAGCGGGGGGAAATCAGACGTGGGAGTATATCGAGCAATGGAAGAAAGGAGTAAGAATATGGAAGGAAGAGAAGCAAGAACGAGGAAGAGAGTAGGAAACGAGGGAAGGAAGGAGAAGAAAAGAAAGGCTAAAAGAAGGAGCGAGGGATATTTGATGTGGGAGTGAGATTATGGAGCAATGGAAGGAAGGGGTAAGGAGGGTGGGGGAGGAGGGAGGGGCCGATTTTAGAATGTGCATGATTTTAACAAGGGAAAGGGTATAACGCGAATAAACAAGAAAAAAGAACATAGACAAAAGAAGAAGATACAGCGGATCATTGTAACATTATCATTATCATTATTATCAAACAGAGCAGAGCAAATACTAGAAGTTAAAAAGTCGGTTGTTAATTTCGACACACCTAAAACATGGATCAAAGGGATAAACTAGAAGATACCTGATCAAAATAAAGTAGATCATATGAATTAATTGAGAGGATCAAGAGATGCTATAGCACAAAAAAATGATGGAGCAAAACTAGTGATTTTCAGTTCGCTTTTAAAATATTTTCGGATAGAACGGAAATAGATAGAAATGAAAATGGACAGGAAGATTTAGGAGAAAGGAAAGAGATATATTATTCGGCACAGAGAGAGAGAGAGAGAGAGAGAGAGAGAGAGAGAGAGAGAGAGAGAGAGAGAGAGAGAGAGAGAGAGAGAGAGAGAGAGAGAGAGAGAGAGAGAGAGAGAGAGAGAGAGAGAGAGAGAGAGAGGGTGAGGTCGTGGGGATTAAAATAAAAAATAAATAAAAAGGTCAAGGTTCCGTCCGCTTCTTTAATTAGCGCCTCGCCCCCCTCGCTAGGTAATGAGCGTCTTAATGCACCGCCGTTTCAGGTAATTGGTGAGGGAGTCGAGGGAGTCTGCGCCCGCTTATACACCGGCCTAGATAACCCGGGCCTCTTCTCTCTCTCTCCTATTGAGTCTGACCTAAGGGTTGACTGACCTTGTCTTATCCTCTTGAGAGAGAGAGAGAGAGAGAGAGAGAGAGAGAGAGAGAGAGAGAGAGAGAGAGAGAGAGAGAGAGAGAGAGAGAGAGAGAGAGAGAGAGAGAGAGAGAGAGAGAGAGAGAGAGAGAGATAGAGAGAGAGAGAGAGAGAGAGAGAGAGATAGAGAGAGATAGAGAGATAGAGAGAGAGAGAGAGAGAGAGAGAGAGAGAGAGAGAGAGAGAGAGAGAGAGAGAGAGAGAGAGAGAGAGAGAGAGAGAGAGAGAGAGAGAGAGAGAGAGAGAGAGAGAGAGAGAGAGAGAGAGAGAGAGAGAGAGAGAGAGAGAACGCTGGCTCTTTGCACGGTAAGTTGCGTAGATAATTTCAAAAGCATTTAAAAGGCAAATTGGTCATGTTGTTGCTCCTGCGATGATGACAGAAATTATGTACATCGGGCCTTACATTTCATAAACATAGTCTCCCGGCAAAAATAGAAGGATCAAAGAGTTCATAGAAAAATAATACATAAGGTTTGCGGTAACATCAGTTTCATATTATTTTCTCTATTTTTAATAATCGGATAAAACTAAATGTAAAATCATGTTACCGAGCAATAATACTTCCACTGGGTGCATGAATAACGGATATCAGGGTAAGACAATGATCATGGTTGGCAGCACCTCTGAGATCAAGTCCAACAGCGAGGAGCGATCAGAATAAAAGGATGCTGTCACTTGTCGAACGGATATAACAGTGCAGCAGCAACGGGCCAAATTTGTTAGCTTTACCGTGTAGCAGCGACGGGCCAAATTTGTGGCTTTACCGTGTAGCAGCGACGGGCCAAATTTGTGGCTTTACCGTGTAGCAGCGACGGGCCAAATTTGTGGCTTTACCGTGTAGCAGCGACGGGCCAAATTTGTGGCTTTACCGTGTAGCAGCGACGGGCCAAATTTGTGGCTTTACCGTGTAGCAGCGACGGGCCAAATCTGTGCCACGATATAAATAAACCCCGCAAAATAGATGATACATAAACTGATCACAAATGCTTTGATATATATTATGAAATGGTTTGTGAGTGATGATTTTTTTCTCATTTTTCTCGCTTAGAGGGACCATTAAGAAACATGGTCTCCGCTGCTACCGGGCTAAAAACGCCACGTAGTATCATGTTGCGGGAGATCATCGATCGTCAGTGAATCATGTCAGCGCGTGCAAGAGGCTCTCCAGCTTACGACAGACAGCTCGCGCCAACATCCTCTTATCGGCTTCCTGCTCGGCCCAAGTATCCGCTAAGAAGGCAATAAACAACGGACTAGACTGGAGCAGACTCTTTCATAAGGATCATGGGCTTTATACTTGGCCTGTGGGTCTGTCCGTGTGTCTGTCCTCCCTCTCCCTCTCTCTCTCTTTCATTTTCTCTTCCTTTCCTCTCTCATTTATTTTATCTTTCTCTCTCATTCGGTTCCTCATTCCTTCTTCCTCAAAATCTTATCGGAGTAATTCAACTTGCAAGATAAGAATACATTAGAGAGAGAGAGAGAGAGAGAGAGAGAGAGAGAGAGAGAGAGAGAGAGAGAGAGAGAGAGAGAGAGAGAGAGAGAGAGAGAGAGAGAGAGAGAGAGAGAGAGAGAGAGAGAGAGAGAGAGAGAGAGAGAGGTGAAATTGGAAAAGAGAACAGACACCAACTCTCCTACAACTTTTCTTTCGTTCTTTTTTTTTTTCATTCCAGGTAAACTCCTCTTCCTCCTTCCCTGCTGCTGCCTCGGAACTCTTTCTTTTTCATTTTTCTCAGCAATCATTCGCTTCTCTGACTCCTGCCCTTTCATCCTTTCCCCCTTCGACTCAAGTTCTTAACATCGTCTTATTTGCTCAACCTCTTTCCTTTTTTCTTTCTCTATTTTCGTCTTGTAAAGCCTCTCCTAACTTTATTAACAACGTATCTTTCCTTTCCCTTCTACTCCTGAGTCACCACCCTTCCTGAGCTATTTTTTTTTTTTTTTACCTCCTCTCCCCCCACCCACTAGCTGATTTTTCTCTTTCTTCTCGTCTTTGCTCCACTTCCCTCTTTCCTTCTTTGTTCCCTCTTTCGTCCTGTCCGCTTTTCTCTTCTCCTCTGATTTTTGTTTCTCTCTGGGTTTCAAAACTTCTCAGGCTTCCAGGAATATTTAACGCTGAACCCTTTCAAGCTACCCACTTTTTCCCCCGTCCTTCGTTTCAGGTTTCCCCATTTTGCGAGTTTAATGTAGAGCAGCCGTTCCTTGCTTTTCCTTTCCGCCCCCTTCGCTTCCTCCTCCTCCTTCTCTTCTTTCAAACCCCCTTCGCCCTTCAATAGAGCCCCCAGTCCCCCCCACACCAACTTCCCGACGATAATTTTTATAGCCATCCTTGTAAAATTTTGAATAATGCTAATGCGATTAACTGCAATTACGACATGTTTTGTTTCAGTAATTGGATCAAACTTTTACTCTATTTTATTTCATGTATTGAGTTAGCATGCTTTTTTTTCTCTCTCTCGTTGCGTGCGTGCGTGCTTTTTCTTTTTTTAACGGCTGTCCTTTTTACGACGCAGCATTTCAGCGCTTTATTAGTTTTGAAGAGAGAGAGAGAGAGAGAGAGAGAGAGAGAGAGAGAGAGAGAGAGAGAGAGAGAGAGAGAGAGAGAGAGAGACGTGCGCACAAACAGCTAACACTAACTTGAATAAAACGAATAAGAAAAGTCCGACACGCGTCACTCTTCATTTCGCCAAACACACACACACACACACACACACACACACACACACACATTACCCTTCTTCTCATCTTTCATTCTTCGCTTCCGGTGTCGTGTCTGCATCTTCTACATACATGACAGATCACCACCAGTTACACCACCACCTCCACTCACTCACACCATCACCTCTTTCAGCTTCCCTTCTGCGCGTGACGGGGTTAAGTGAGAGTGTGTGGGTGTGCGGGTGAATAGAACGCTCCAGGAATACGCTCCATCCCTCCCCCCACTCCACCCTTTCCTCATCTGATTAACATTTGCATCCTCACTGCCACTAAGTCTTCCTGTCCCTGCCTCACATCACACGGGGGGGGGCGGGGAGGATGATACAAACTTCCATCTCCAGGACACATGAACCTTACGTGTGTGTGTGTGTGTGTGTGTGTGTGTGTGTGTGTGTGTGTGTGTGTGTGTGTGTGTGTGTGTGTGTGTGTGTGTGTTTCGTCCATTCCATTCGCTAATCAGTTCATCATAATTCGGATAGACGCGGTAAACAGAGTAAGCCTAATTAATTAATGATGTCTCTTTGACCTTATTAATGTTACCGGTGAGGCGGCGGGTTATGGCGGTATAATTACATGTAAGATTATACAGCTTACTCGTCCGTGTGTCCGTGTCCGTGTCCGTGTGTGTGTGTTGCAGCCTCTCCTAGCTTTTCTGTTTTAATTTAAAGGTATGCGGAACAATGTAGCACCCTCAGAACTATTATCCCCCACCCCCACCCCCTACCCCTACCATCACCACCATCATCATCCCTACGTCTTGAGTCACATACTCTCATTATGCTGCGCCGAGCCTTTTTGCGATTCAAACGGGATGGGGTACATGAATCATCACGCTTTTTTTTTTTTTTTTTAGGAATAATGTGTGTGTGTGTGTGTGTGTGTGTGTGTGTGTGTGTGTGTGTGTGTGTGTGTGTGTGTGTGTGTGTTCTGAGGGCGGCGCCTTTGCCCTTCTGCCTCTTCCCTCCCCTCTCCTCCTCCCACTTCTGGCTTCCTTCACCTGTTCGATAGCAGGCGATCGATCTCCTCCTCCTCATTCCTCCATCACTTGGTTACCATCGCCGGCAAAAGCCACTCACACATCTTGCACTTAATTGCTTTCGATTCGTTCAGTCAAACAAAAGGAACGCGTATACGACTATGATAATAACTAACTACTACTACTACTACTACTACTACCGTTAATATCAAGCATAGTGTCCATGTTATCAGTAAGGTAATACTGGTCAAAACTGGATACAAATTCGTATATGAAGAGAATGACATTTTCTTATTGACACAACCCACCACACGGAACAACGCCGATTCAACTCTATATAAGAGTTCTTCTTTTGTTTTCTTTTCAATCATTCTTTTCAATGAACGAACAAAATTAATGAACGTTGCATTCTAGTTCAAAGCGCCCCAAATAAAGAAAGTAAGCAAGATTTAAATAAAAAGTTGACCGGCGCGATGCACACTTTTCATTCATCAAACACATCACATTAATTTCCTTTAGTGCGGTCTGTCTTCACGTCACTCCCGCCCTCATTTCCATCATCACCATGTCACGGAACACGATTACGGACGCTGAACGCTCCTCTTCACTTCTCTTCGTCCCGTCCGGTGTCTTAACGCTCGCCGAAGTCGCAACCAGGCCGGCCCGACGCACCCTCAGTATACACAACTCCCGGAGCGGCAGGAACAGGCAGCAGTGGGTGGGGAGCTAGGCACCGACACACCGCTGAAGCTACACTGCCGCCACACTCGCTGCAAAAGGCCCGTGATAGCCAGGCCACATTGCCAATCGTACGATAAATGTCACGCAACCCGTTATCCCACGACCACAGGGGTTCCGTCCTTACCACAGTCCACCCTCGGGCCCATTACTCTCCTACTAGCGGGGCAGGACCCTCGCAGCACCGTAAACATAAGTAAAAATATATATTTCGGTGAGTCAAAGTATTCGAAATTCTCCACAGAGAGAATCAATGCTGATGCGCAGAAGACTAGGGTCACCGGCGCACTCCCCCCATCCTGTAATGCCTCGCTCACCCTCGATCACCGTCTGCTGGCAGCGAAGAGTGATCCAGGCACCCAAGGCACCCAAGGCCACGCACAGATAACCATTATCGCCGGACAAGGCACGGAGGTGGTGGGTGCCCATGCAGGCCGTGCGTGGCAGTCAGTTATAACTCGGTGATATCACTTTCTATTTTTCTTCCCCGAAATTCACCCGGCGCGTTGATGGAAAAGTTAAACTAAAAAACGTTATACCACACAGCCAAGTTTGTGTCCCCGTGAGCAAGTGACAGAGAGAGTAATAATGTGCGAGGTGGGGTGTGTGTTTTTAACTCCCCCGAAGTTCGCCCGAGTCCTTGGTGGGAAAGGAACAGCGAGAGAGTAGAGCTATACACCAACACTCCTGCTACTGTAAATAAACTACAAGTAAAGCGTAATAACGACATGATTTGCGGGTGTGCCGGGCCGGTTTTGGCACGTGACACGCACTGGTGAACGCAGGCACACAGGCCGCTCCGTGCAGCATCCTATCATCATCCGCATCGCCACAATCCCCGTGCCAGCAGGGGCAGCACAAGGGCGTATTCGATATGTATTCCGCGATTAGATAAGAACACGATAAGCTATCAGGGCGACGCAAATCTCACGGGAAACAAAGAAACCATCCATATTAGTCGATTAATCCATAAAAGAAACAGAAGGGAAGCATGTGTCCATTAGTCCGAGAAATACAATACTTTTAATTTTTATATGTCCAAAAATCACCAAAAAATGAGCACCTCGACCTGAACCGCTGCCATGGCAACCGGGTGTCAACAGACGAGCGGAGGCGGAGGAGGAGGAGGAGGAGGCGGGGAAGGAGGAGGAAGAGGTGGGGAGGTGATGGCAGTGGAGGAGGAGAGGGTAGAGAAGGAAGAGGAGGAGGAGGAGGAGGAGGAGGAGGAGCTGCTACGGAGGGGCGTGTCCTTGCCAATGTGTTGCGAAGGAAAAGCCAGAGGAAGAAGGGGAGCCAAGAGGAGGAGGAGGAAGGGAAGGAGGAGGAGGAAGAAGACGGAAGAGAAAGCTTAGAAGGCAAGAGAAGGAGGAGGAAGAGGAAGAAGAGGAGGAGGAAGAGAAAGAAGGAGGCGTGGGCGCAGGGCGTGTCCAGGCCGGGTGGCGCCGCGGCTAGGGGTGGGTGGGTGGGGGGGTCGGAAGGAGGTCGCGGCGTGAAGACTCGAGACCGTAAGCTAAGCGACACCTGACTGAGCGGGTAACAGGTGGCATAACGCGTCTATGGCAACACTGCTCCAACGTACACATGGCGACGATGGATGATGATAATGA
>NW_026111923.1:155000-175000 GCF_024679095.1 Eriocheir sinensis
AAAGATATATACTTTTGAAGATTCTGGATCGTCTCGACTCATAACTAGATGGTGCTCTCGTCTTGTCAGCAGCATTATTAAGGGAATACGTAGCTACTTTATGTGACCTGCCACCCACCACCCACCTTCTCTCCCCTGCTAACGGGAAAGGCAAACACACTGATTATGAAGGTGCTGGATCGGGTCTCGGGTCTTAGGAGGAGGTTCTTGTCAAGGCTAAGAATTGGCCTTGGGCGGGTCTGGGTCTAGTCTGAGGAATCATTTTGCGAGACGTATAAAGAGTTTTCATGAGACCTGGCCCCCTCCCCCCGTTACATATAGGCATAAACGCTATTTTTGGAGGGATGTTCAAACTAGTCCCGCTTTTCTTTTTCTCTCTCTTTTACAGTACGATGTTTAGGTCTAGCTCCGACCATCACTGAGAGGTCGGCGATGCGTTCTTATGATCTCCTTCCTCTCCTTTTATATATGTTGGTCTAAGTATTTATAAAAAAATGCTCAATCAGGTCTTCATCTTTAACTGTAGCATGTCCTGGTCTCAGATGGCCTCAACTTACTTTCTCTCTCTCTCTCTCTTAGACTGCTGATGTGAACCACGACGGCTATTAAGTATGGGCAACCAGATCTCGCTTTTTTTAAATATTAGAAAGCTCTGGTCGTGATTCGGTTTCGTTCGGATAGTCATTGAGTGGGAGACATGTACAGTGTTCTCATGTAACCTTACCGAACTGCTTACGTGATAGTTTTAGTCACCCCGTGCAAAACTATCAGATTTTGTTTGATCATAAAAACGTTGGGCTTATTCTCATAGTAACAATATTTACAAGATCACACAACTCAGCCTCTAGCCGTGTCACCCCGAGAGAAAAAAATACTGTAGCGTCACGGACTCTAATTAAATGTAGAGGAAGGTCTCTCTCTCTCTCTCTCTCTCTCTCTCTCTCTCTCTCTCTCTCTCTCTCTCTCTCTCTCTCTCTCTCACACACAATCACACGGAACAGAATATGAGACTGGTATATTTCGATGACACACACGTCAGGGGAGAGATAAGTAGTTGGCAACTCGCTTCATCGCCATTGCTTGTTTGTTTTATTAGTAACTACATAGTTCAGAGGGGCCGTTCCTAAGTACCGTACGTGTGGCGTGTTGTCTTTTGCCTTAATGATTGCTCTTTGCATCTTTCCTGGTGAGGTATTGAAAATTTGTAAAATCCACCGTTTTGACAACCTTTACATCTACTACAGGTGTAAAACAAGCCGGCCTCATAAAAAAAAAAAAAAAATATAGGTATATATATATATATATATATATATATATATATATATATATATATATATATATA
Organism: Eriocheir sinensis; assembly: GCF_024679095.1. NCBI lineage: Eukaryota > Metazoa > Arthropoda > Malacostraca > Decapoda > Varunidae > Eriocheir > Eriocheir sinensis. The sequence continues at coordinate 156,343 of NW_026111923.1, forward strand.
TATATATATATATATATATATATATATATAACACAATTCGAGACTGACAACGAAGGGTTCTTCATTACCTAATCAGCCAAGATCCCAAACACGTTTTTCAGGGACTGCGCCTAACAAGACCACAGGGAAGCCCGGCTCAGGCTATGTTACTGTGGTGGTGGTGATGGCAAGGAGGAGGTGGAGGAACAAGTGTGCACCAACAGCTACCCCCCAACTAGCGCTTCGGGCATGTTTGTGCTGGACCTTCAGGGCTAGGCCAGAACCGGCACGCCAATCCACACACACACACACACACACACACACACACACACACACACACACACACACACACACACACACACTATTAATAATAGTAGTGTACTACATTATAATTAATTGTAAAAAACTCAAAACTCATGCACTCACAGCCCCACGAGAGAGAGAGAGAGAGAGAGAGAGAGAGAGAGAGAGAGAGAGAGAGAGAGAGAGTTTAAAACCACAAAATACTGCCATAACGTACAACAAAGCTCTCATTGCCTTTGAATTGATGTGTGGGATAGATTGACCGTTCCACAATGCATATTAATCAAGTGTCATCACCGTCCACTCTTGCTCATGAAGGTGTGTTTATAAAAGAGGGTGGGAGGGAGGGCTAGTGTCCCTTAACCACAATACTCTTCTTCCGTTTCCTTGGCCTTGACTATGAGGCGAGTTGTTCATCCTCGGCTCTCGACACCCTGGCTCACTACATTCATTTTCTTAAAAACTATAAATCTGTTAATAACTTAACCATCAATATTTCTTTTTCTAGTTCCGGGAAAATAAGGGGTGCTGAATATGGGAAAAAAGTAATTTCGTATCCTTTTTCAATTAACAAAGTATCCTTTCGGGTATCCTTCAGGTTACTATAGTAGTTTCCTCTTCCTATGTTGTATACCTTCAGCTTGTGAAACCAACAGGAAGTCTAATAGATGAACAAGTTAAATCGCCAGTGCCAGGCGTGTCAGTTAACTGCACTGGCCGGAACTCAACTTATTCAGACTGCCGGAAGGTTGACAACCAGACACCACCCAAACATTGCAGCAGTAAAGCGGCACTGTATGTTTTTTTTTTTTTTTTTTAATAATTAGTAATTCCTACTTATGGTTTGGAGTGTTTTAGCTCATACAATTAATTACGAGTATTGTTAAATTATAGGAAAAAAGACAAAAGGAGTATAATTTTCTATCCCTTAGTTCTCAACAACAACAACAACACACACACACACACACACACACACACACACACACACACACACACACACACACATAGGTGACGTCATAAGTAGGGTGGTAACAAGGCTGTGAACAAAGTGGATGGACCGTCGTCACCTAATCCACCGCCCTACACGGAACGGGAGACGCCTCACCTCCAACAATGACCGTCGGGGCAAATAAGACTAAGCTGCAGGCCTTGTGTCGCGGCGCCTCCTGACAATGACTATATACTCTAGTGCCGCTTCAGGTTCCCCCTCGGTTGAGTAAGAGGGATCGTATTGCTGGCCGGTGTTCCAAGGTGGGTCTGGGGAGCTTAGGTTTCCGTGGATCTTGTCTGACTGGCAGGGGCGGCAGGGGGAGTGTGGGAATGCCTGGGCCATGAACCCTGATAACTTGCTCCCTCCCTTCCCAGTCCACCTGCTGCACCGATCGAGTCGAGTGTCATCTTTCAAGGTGTTAGTGGACGAAGCACGGCCGAGTGTATGGCCAGGTAAACACCTATCACCGCAGCATGTCAACAGAAGCAATAGGAAAATTCAAAACTAGGAAAAAGCTCCCACACCCCCACTGACACACCTGCCAGCGTTCACCAAGCGGACAACTTAACAATATTTCCCTTTGGATCGCTTGGTGATGGCTGTATCTTTTGACACTGGTGGAAGGTATCATGACGCTTCAAGGTGTGTCAGCAGGCAACGTGAGGGAGATGTGCGGCAGGGGCCCAGCCAACCCGCCGCCCCGCCGCTGGTCCCCAACAGCACCCACACAGACGGCCCCGTGCTGCCTCACCTCACTCCGCATTCCTTCCTTTACCGCCACATTTGCCGGCTCAGTTTTCTTCGCTTTTCCTAAACAGCAAATGCTTCAGCTATCAATACTGGTGGGAATGCACATCCCGTCTGTTCAGGAGTTTGCTGTGGGGCTGGTCATGTGGGTTTGGGGATCGTCGGGAGTGATGTGCCAGTGTGTTGTCAACAAGCTGGGGTCGTTGTAACAGGTGGCTTCCGCGGAGGGGGAAATTTTTGAAGTTTGTCGTGGATATATACCACAGACGGGCACCCCACAAGTTTCCCCTTCATAAAGTACTGATGTACAAGGTGACGGGGAATGGAATGCCCAACGCTCACCTCACCACGAGTTCGCTAAAATAAAGCCTGACAAAAATGTTTCGGTTTTGTTATGAACTCGGCGGTTCCGACGCCTGCCCCGCCCCGCCCCACGCCCGGTACTCACCTCCACGGGGATCAGCGTCTTGGGCTTCCTCTTCCGATGTCTGCCGTGAGCTATGGGCATCTTACACAGAATAAGTGAGCACTCCCCCAAACACACACGCACACACCACCCCCAGCCTACACACTGCCGCACGTACACACAGACACACACACACTCACTCCACACTCCCCGCACATTCCGCCGCACCACCACACCACGAAATTACAAAGCTTATGTGTGGCTGATACGCCTCTCCCATGCTGCATGTTTGACCAAAAGCCTTATATTTGACGAAAAACAGACTGAAAAACATGTAAGTCGGCTAGTTCAAATATAAATGTAGCGTGTTATAGGCTGCCAAATTTAGCTTAGCTGGCAACTGGTCTCCGGCTTTCACCAGGGTAAGAATGTCATATCCAACATCCTGCACCACCTCTCTTCGCCTTTGGTTTCTCGATCAGTAAAGCACAATACAAAGCCATTCTCATGTTCTTTGTCGGCGACTTGGCTGAGGAGCTTGTATATTACTTATACTTTCATTATCAGGAAGTAAGCTATAGCAGGTAAGGCGTAGATGACGGCCCTAACTTTTAAAGGAACAAGGTGACCTAATTAACAAACATAACTAATTAAATACGCCTATGGTATCGTTGCTGTGGGTGAAATGGGCACAGTTATTCATGATAAAGGACTGTGGAGTTACCTGACAAACGATTATGTTGTCTACTTCCTTAAAAAAATGTAGCAAAGTTAGAAAGCAGCTGATCAGTTTAAAATCTCTGACTATTAAAAAGGCACAGTTGTTCAATATCACTCGCATCTGATGATCCTACCATAAAAACTGAAATAGAAACTTAAATAAAAAATAAAAACAAAGGGTAAAAATGCTAGTCTGATATATTCTGTTTCCAAGGGGGAATACTGATTGTCTCCAAGGTCATTTGATTCCCAGATGAATATAAAATAATGGAGGACAGTGGTGCCCGGGCGTAGATGGAGGGTGATAGACGGTGACAAAATTAACGTGAAAGTTTACCAAAATAATATGAAATCTCTGAGAGCTGTAATAAATATATCGAGCTACCTATGAATAAAAAATTAAAACTATGTGATAATTAGAAATAGACACTAAAACAGGAAACTTTCAACAAATGACCTGACCTTGACCTAACCTGATCTGACCTGCGGGGCGTGTGTGTGTGTGTGTGTGTGTGTGTGTGTGTGTGTCCCTCCTACCCTCGCGAGACCAGCCATACCCGCCTCCACAGCTCTCCAAGGTCCCCCTCCCCCTCTCAATCTCCTCCCTCTCATGTATTCCTGCTGGCTTCCCTTCCCACCTCTCCCTTCCCTCCTCACCTAACCCACCTGCCTCCTCCTCAGCCCAACTTAATCCTTCCTGACACATCGGAAAGACAATGTTGGGTCTGGGAAAGCCTTGCGTCAGCACGGGAAAAAATGAGAAAGTTGTGAAAAAGTGCGAGGATCGTATATGCCATTGGAGTTAGTCGCATTGGCGCTCATCTTAGTTTTTGTGTTTTAGAATTTCGACAAAAAAAAAAGGAAAAAAGTCAGCCACAGTTAGAGGAACACTGCGTCGATTGCATGTTGCCACCTCGCCGCCCTTCTGCACGATAAGAATTTCAACTAATCTGAATTTGGTTCACAGGCTACAACTTTTTCAGGGAGAGTTTTAAAATCTCTCTCTCTCTCTCTCGTAGAAGCATGCAGTGCGAAACGAGTTTTCTTTATTTTCCGTCCAGTAGCAAGCATGACATTACTAACATTACTCTCGGCAAACACGACAAGCTTTTATGTTTGGACCAACCCTCCACGAGTGAGTCACTGCCCGGAGAAAAGTCAAAATGAAAAGCCACTCTACTTAATAGATAGATAATAGAAAAGTGACAGCAGGAAATGTAGGTATGTAGAAAAAGAGACAGATATGTTTTTTACAGAAGAGAGGGATTTACCCCTTTGAGAATGAAGGCATTGATGCATGTTATGAACTATGAGGCAGCCATGAACAGTGAGTGGTGAGACTGGAGGGTAGTGAGAGGCAATGGGGCAATATGAGGACGCGTTGGCCTGGGGTAAAAGCACAGGACCCACGCAAGTGCTCACCAGAAACACTAAACAAATGGCACGCTCACACGCTACATTATGTACACTGAGGACGGAAGTGACCAACATAACGAGATAAAATCGTGTGTGTGTGAGAGAGAGAGAGAGAGAGAGAGAGAGAGAGAGAGAGAGAGAGAGAGAGAGCGCAATGTATAATATCCCCCAAAAGATGAAACCCCAAATTTGAGACGGACTAGATTATATTGCAAAGTGTGTTAGCTGATGACCGGCTGCCGATAACCATTTTAACTGACAGAATGACAAGTACAAGTATAGACCATTAGATAAGCTCACACAATTCCCCTTACACTAACGGGGACATGATGAGAATAGGAACACTCAATAACTACACAACAAAAAGGAGAAAATAGCGGTGTTTCGCGCTCATGAATTCGAGGAGGGGGTACTTTTCTTTTTTTGATGTCTTTTCCTTTGTTTGTTTCCTTTATCGTAAAAAAATTAAACATGGGGAAGAGTTTGAATCTACTTGGGGATTGATATGCGGCTGCTTAGCAAATCAGTTACGTTTTAATCACTTATTTTTGTGTAAACTCACTCCCTCACCTAAAAAAACGAATGTGTCTCTATTTGTGGTGCCTAGTCTAAACGTTACATAGCTCTGACGTAACTATGAAAGAAGAAAATATAAGAAAATCAATAGTCTTAGTAAGAATTTCTCAGAAGTTCCCGTTTTTGGCCGCTACCACAAGTAAGGAGTCTCCCTTGAACAGTGTCTTCCTCTCCGGCACAGAAAATGGTAACATGATCAGGTAAACAACGCCAAACAGGGGCACGTAGTATCTCCTTGACTACAACCACCTCTACCAGAAAGGCTTTTATATATCTATTTATCTATCTGTCTATCTATCTATCTATCCCATTCCTCTCCTTCTCCTCCTCTCCCCCTCGCTTTCTCTCCTCCTCCTCGTCCTTCCCTTTTCTACCTCCTCCTCCTCCTCTTCCTCTCCTTCTGCTCCTTCTTCTCGTCCTCCTCCTCCTCCTATCTACCTCTCCTTCTCTCCCCTTCCTCCTCCTTATCTATCTATCTATCTATCTTTAGAGTGGAGGAATCCGTGTCAACATGCAATATATATGTAAAGAAAATTTAATGAATTAAGATAAACAAATCCCCTACGTCATGAATAAGTGAGAGGAAACTTATACGGTATAAAGTGTTTTTTCTAATAACGTACCCATAACTCCTTTCCTATCCTGCCCCCTCTTCTGAAATCGTATGTTTTCCTACGGCCGCGCGTGATTGCACATGCCATCGCAATTTCAACTTGTTTTGATCTATACTCCTTCCTACGGTTTTCCAATAAGTTTAAAGGTTAGGAGAAAGGTTTATATTGAGTAATATCAAAAGGTCGGCTCAATCTCGTCCCAAGAGGAAGTTTTCTCGTATTACTACCGCCTCTGATACGGCTACTACTGCAACTACTACTACTACTACTACTACTACTACTACTACTACTACTACTACTATAATAATAATAATAATAATAATAATAATAATAATAATAATATACGGTTTATTGAAGTGTGTGCGTGTGTGTGTGTGTGTGTGTGTGTGTGTAAAATGAAACAAAAGAGAAAATAATATAGCTTTGATTTTTCTTTGTAATTCGTGTTGACAGCATATGAAAACACACGACGTGGTAACTGTGGTGAAGTGTTCTCATAACAACTTGGAGGAAATACAAACTTTTATGTATTTTTTGTTTGCTGCTGAACCGTGGGTGTGCGGGGAAGTGAGGAACAAACAAAGGAGTGAAGTACGGACAAGGATGAACGAAGATTGGTTAGATAGCGAGCGAGACATTCCGTAGCATTTTTTAAGAAGAGGAAGAAGAGAACGAGAAGGCAGAAACAACAGAAACAATAAAAATGCAAACAGAAGCAACAACAACATTACTAACCGAGAGAGAGAGAGAGAGAGAGAGAGAGAGAGAGAGAGAGAGAGAGAGAGAGAGAGAGAGTTGGGGGGGGGGGGGACACTGAAAGAGAAAAATGAATAGAGCTCTGGGGAGAGATCTAAACTATTTCACGCTTCCTCTCCATAGGCCCGAAGTAAACGGTGTATGTGACGCGCCGTGAGAGTCACCATCGAAGAGGAATTTCCGGGTCTGTATAAAACAATAGGCATGCAGTGAGACGCTTTCAGGAGGTTCATTGTTTTGAGGGTCATCTCTCTCTCTCTCTCTCTCTCTCTTCCACATTCGTTTTGGTCTTACTGTTCATGTTGTGTTTATTGTTTTATTTATTTTCTGTTCCTTGATTGAAGTTAAGGCGTAATTTCTGGTAACTATATTGACCTTTCTTATATTGAAATGAACAGATACGGAAGGCAAGTTTATCTGGCTTTTCCGACCCTAGCGTGGGGTAATACTTTAGGCGAGTTTGCTTGTTCTATTCTCGACGCCTCATGCAGTCACCGTAGAAAGCCATCCCTCCGTCAGAACAATAAGTAATAACCATAAAAACGGCCGGAAACGTACGCTTTTCTACTGGCAGTGTCCATCCTCTCTAGTTTTCACTCATTCTGTATTCTGTAGTACGTACGTAAGGTTACTTGATATAGGTGAAGGGCAGATGAACGTACCGCACGCCCCCGCCTCCCCAGCTCCCCCCATCAGGGTTTAACGTCACAACACACGTCAGGAGTTCTTGGTAGGTTAGGAAAGGCAGACCCAGCCCCATTCGTTTCCCTCTCTCCCGGCTGTCATCTCCTGGAACTGTTGATATTTGGTGTTTACCGTTGTTTGTGTATCCAGCAGCGTGAGATTTTTTTTTTACCCCTCCCTTTTTTTTTGGTGCACAGCGTTCTCAGGATTTTGGGGATGGGAATAACGTCTTTATTACGTCTTTATTACACTTGCTTCTTTACCGTAATGTTACTCCATTTCACGGTTAGTACTTGGAGAACATTTTTTTTCTTTTAACATTTCCTTACCGTTCTTCTTTTTTTTGTTTTTACATTAAACGAAGCACCTCAAGGGTAAAGATATATAAAACAAAAAAGTCCACCAGCACTATTAGTCTCAGATAACGGGGAGAACACTTTTGATCATATGGAGGCTACTTCTTTAAATTAAACAGACTTTAACTTTTCGTAAATCACGCGGAAGCTGGATCTACACTATTCATCCGTGTTAACAACTCTATCACACACACACACACACACACACACACACACACACCGCTCATCCAAACACCCAAACACATTCACGGCTTCGCTCCCTCGGCGGTGTGTGTGTCCGTAAATCACTTAAGGTGGTAATAATAATCTACAACAGGGAGTGGTATAGAGTCTGGCCCAGCTCGGGTTCTTCCATGAATAACAAGCAGCCCCGTCAGCACGCGGGGATGAGGGAAGGACGAGATGAAAGAACGAGGACGAGGGGAAGGGAAAGAGAGCCACGCAGAAGAGGGACGGCGTGTCTGTCTATCGATCTATCTATCTGTCGCTGGTTTTCTTGTTTGTTATCTTTCCAATTTGCCTTTCTTCTGAAGTCTCATCTTTCCATGTTTGTCAATTCACGATTCTTTTTTTAGGTTTATGATGTATTATTTCTCTCTCTCTCTCTCTCTCTCTCTCTCTCTCTCTCTCTTCTATCTTCTGCCATCTTTTCTTCATTCATAATTTCCATCCCTTCTCCCCTTCTGAGAAAGAGAGAGAGAGAGAGAGAGAGAGAGAGAGAGAGAGAGAGAGAGAGAGAGAGAGAGAGAGAGAGAGAGAGAGAGAGAGAGAGAGAGAGAGAGAGAGAGAGAGAGAGAGAGAGAGAGAGAGAGAGAGAGAGAGAGAGAGAGAGAGAGAGAGAGAGAGGGGTGGGGGGGGGGGGCATAATTAAAGGTGTATGTTCTCCGCCTGTCACGTTCTCTGTGGCGCGGTCATTGCTTATTATTTAATGGTTCATTATGGCGCTTTAAATACACACTGCTCACGTACGCAGGTAAACGCGGAAAACTACGACAATGGAGCATATAGGAAGAGGAAAATAAAAGGACAGAGGTGAATGAAGATATCGAGTTAATTAATCCATTCTCTCTCTTTTTGTTTTTTTACTGTATAAGGAGATAAAAACAGACGGTGGAAAAAACAAATATTTCGTCTAATCCAAATATGAAAAGACGCTCACTAAACTTATCTGACTTTTTTTATTTTTAAGGAGCAGCATAGCGATGATATTTTTTCCCCAGTATTTATCTACTTTTTGTTTTGTTGTTTTGTTTTGTACTTATCTATATTATTTTATTTTACTTTATTATAAGAGCAACAAAGTGATGATATTTTTCTTGTATGTGTCTACTTTTTGCTTCGTCCTTGGCGTGTCTCCTTAAAAATAATAACACTTGTCTCAGTTCCACAATAATGTCATGGGCCCCAAAGCGCCCATTCCACAGCCCCCCCAAGGAACCGTCTCACGCCACGCTTCCGGAGACAAGAAAATTTAGGACCTGCGTTAAGGAGAGAGAACAGGAGGGACGAGGGATGAACATAATAGGAATAAAAGGCGCCGTGTTTCATCCTTCTCTCATCTTAAGTTAGTGGGGCGACGAAGGAGGAAGGCCATAGAAGCGGAGGTAATCAAGGAGGTGCGTTCTTTCTCATCTTGTCTTGTCTTGTGGTTTGACAGTATACTTTCGTGGCTTCGTGGTTGGCTTAATGAAACAGTAAAGTAAGTGAAGGTTTCTTACCAACGTTGTCAGATTGTCGTACTCAGCTGCTTATATTTCCCGACTTCCTACCCCAAAACTGTCTTCTGGGCTCCAATAACGAAACTCATTTATGGTTTTCGTTAAAAGAGTTAGATCCTGATGTTTCTTGGCAATAGTTAGGCGTCAGAAACGGGAAAATACTATGCTCTGAGTACGATAATCTGGCAACGGTGTTTCTTACGACGAGAGCGACGAAATATAAGTACGAAGGTGTCTGCTAAGTCACTGATAGAGAAAATTTGTAGCGACGAACTGGACTCAGCCTATTGTATGTCTTGAATTGCATGGCTCATCGTGACATTGGTAAAACCTCCGTCACCCGCGCGGAACGAAGGAAGGAGCGTCGTTATAACATCATCTGAAACATGCGATGACTCGTCCACGAAAGATGACATAAAGAAAGACGGAAAAAATGAAAATAAGAGGCAATCATGAATAGCTCCTCGACAATAAAAAAACAAAAAACAAACACACACGCATCATGAAAGGAATAAATTACAAGAGAAACTCGGGACAAAATTATCTGGTAAAACAAAAAATAAACAAATCAGGAGGGAAATCATTAGTGAGGATCAGGAATTTTAGTATTCATTCCATCTCTTTATATATACGTGACAAAACCTGTTTCTGCACTCACCTGAACCAACCTGAACAAGACGACCTAACATGGTGACTACACAATTGACTCTCCTTCGTCCCCTCCGCCCTCTTGCCGCTCTCCTCGCCCCGGCCTGCTTTAACATCAAACCCTCGCCACACAGCAATCCCCACTTCTCGCCCTTCACTTCGCCTCCCACTCCCCTCTCTCGCCATCTACCCTATCTGAAGCTGATCCGGATTCTCTCTGGGTAAATAGAACAGCTGGAGGCAGAGCGACAGATCCAAACAAAGCGTGCGCGCGCGCGAGCACACACACACACACACACACACACACACACACACACACACACACACATGCGTATACCTATGGAAGATTAAAAGACGCAATAAACAGTAATATTGTAATACTAATGCCACATAATTTATAAACCCAAGTCATAACAAGGGGGCTTGGTGTAGCCTGTATATCTCCCACAATTCTGTTGCATAATACTTCTACTTTACATCATTACTGCCAACAAAACTGCCTAAAACATTTCTGCAACATCATCTTATCATATCATATGCTCCTCACTCATTATCGAAGGCGCCCTTGGGTTGCATACTCGAAATAAAGGCGGAGATGCTGAGTTTAACCGCGTGAGAGCCGGACTACGGATGTCTGCTACAACCCACCTCGGGCCGTGGATCAGGCAGATCAGGATCCGGATCACCCAGATCACGAGAATACAGATCTCGGTGGTAAATATAACACGGGTTCTCCAGCCAGATCAGTATCTACATGCACACGCACGCATTTCTTGAGTCATTATATATAACTGACAGCTATAAAACCGCCAACGAAAAATAATATATAGGCTTTTTTCAGAAATAGAGTATGTAAAGAGCAAAGGAAGACACGGTGAGGAAGGTCGGGGCTGGTACTGACTCTCTCTCTCTCTCTCTCTCTCTCTCTCTCTCTCTCTCTCTCTCTCTAGTGTGTGTGTGTGTGTGTGTGATAGAGTCGACTCCACCTCTCTCTCTCTCTCTCTCTCTCTCTCTCTCTCTCTCTCTCTCTCTCTCTCCATGAAAGCTAGATGAGGGAAAGAGAAAAAGGACATGCATGAAGAGAATGTGAGGAGGGAGATTGCGGAGGGTTAAGAGGGAAGGAAAAGGAAAACGCACTCTAAAGGAATTTATGAAGTGTAAAATGGTGAAAGCACGGAGGGAGGAAGGGATGGACGAGAGAGAGAGAGAGAGAGAGAGAGAGAGAGAGAGAGAGAGAGAGAGAGAGAGAGAGAGAGAGAGAGAATGCTATGCTAACAGTGACAGCGTGTAGACCTATATTAATCACATACATATATACACTTTCTACACACACACACACACACACACACACACAGAAAGCCATTATGATTTCTTCCTCAACTTCATGGATTCTTACTCACAAAACTAAGCTGTTCTTCCCCTCGAGCAGTCAGCAAACCATTTACCTGTGGAAGGAGAGTAATTGGGGTTAATTACGACAATACAAGAAACGTAAGAAGACTATGGGCCGCTTTCACTGTCATTTTGTTTGTTTTGATCGTTACCAATGGTGGCGATCGCCGCTATCGTATTTCCACGTAAAACTGGAAGATGGGGTAGTGGCGGCTGCGAGGTTAGCCTAGCCCGGCACCTTACCAGACACTCTCAACGCCTCTCGCTTCCTCTGCATCCGCCACTACCACAAAGGACAGTTTCACGTGGAAAACTATAGCGTCGATCGCCTCCATTGGTAAGGATCAAAACAAACATAGTGACTGTAAAAGCTGCCCTAACTCGAGCTACATAACACACTAAACCAAACACCAACATTACAAAAAACTCACACACGCCACATCATAGCAGTAGTCAAGAAGCCCTGAGCTCATATCATTAAACATTTTCGGGCTTACACACCAACATTTGATAAGGCTTTGGTAGAAGGTGTTGGTAATTTCCTGGATAGTTTTTAGTCTTTGGCAGAGGTGTTAGTAATTTCATGGATAGTTTTTAGGCTTTGGTAGAAGGTGTTAGTAATTTCCTGGATAGTTTTTAGGCTTTGGTAGGTGTTAGTAATTTCATGGATAGTTTTTAGGCTTTGGTAGAAGGTGTTGGTAATTTCCTGGATAGTTTTTAGGCTTTGGTAGAAGGTGTTAGTAATTTCATGGATAGTTTTTAGGCTTTGGTAGAAGGTGTTGGTAATTTCCTGGATAGTTTTTAGTCTTTGGCAGAGGTGTTAGTAATTTCATGGATAGTTTTTAGGCTTTGGTAAAAGGTGTTAGTAATTTCCTGGATAGTTTTTAGGCTTTGGTAGAGGTGTTAGTAGTTTCATGGATAGTTTTATGAGCCTAGTGATAGTTTGGCAAGGCTTCTGCACCATGAACGTGAAAACACTCATGGGAACCTGAATAACCTCCTCTGTGGCCTTTGAAAATAGTTATCGCGAGAGCCGTATAAGCACTTTACAACACGGGCCCAATTTAAACGTCGTCATGTGGTCTTCGTTGCCTGGCGCTGGGAAGTAATTAATTCAACTCATTTAACGCACAAGCCGCACCTATTAACGAGAGACAGGAGCACCTCACTGTATCCAGGCATTCTGCTCTAATGAAACGTCGCAGGATTCATCACATATGCCTCTTCGGGTTGGTTATTGGAGGCACCACTGAAGCAAGGGTGTTAGGATACGGGATACATATGCCCAGTGTTTGGTGGCTTCATGTTGTAGACCTCACTTCTATTCTTTGGTGTTTTCATGTTTAACAGTGAATTCACTGTTCACACTGGTAGGTGGCCACTGAGACCCCAGACGCTGCGCAGCCACAGTCTGCGAACCTGTACTATACACGGCGATTATACACGTCCGTCCAGGAGGCAGGAGTTGTAGGATCAATTTGTAAGGAACGATAATGAAATTTAAAGTATTCGTCAGATTATTCGCAGAATACGAATACTTTTCCCTTGTCTTCGAATACGAATGAGAATTCTTTGATTTCTATAAAATAATATTCGAATACGAATACACCCAAATACGGTATTCGAATGTATTCGAATACGAATACCGAATACGAATACTCCATCCCTGTGAGCCACTGCACTTTTATGGCAATGGGTCGCTGTTTTGACAATACCGTTGTCAGATAAAAGAGAAAGACAGCGAGGTATGTTTCCGGGAACAGCAAAACCCCGAACTCGAGACCTGCTTTGCGGCGCCCTGACCCCTTGGCGCCGACGAGCAAACACACAGCAGGGCGGCGAGGGACACTTGGCCGGAGGGAGGAAAGAAGAGGGAAGGAAGGGGCAGGGAAAGGGGAGGGGACACTTGGGCAAACGCCGCCTGGCTTTATTAACTCCGGGAACCTTGTGTGCGGCGCCTGGAGGGTGGTTCATCTTGTTTGAGTTTATGTTTCCGACATTAAACATCACTGGGCAATTTCTGTGACATGGTTTGCTTGTTATCGCTTTAGAATTATAAACACGTGAGCGACAGTAGAGTCTGTGTGTGTGTGTGTGTGTGTGTGTGTGTGTGTGTGTGAGAGAGAGAGAGAGAGAGAGAGAGAGAGAGAGAGAGAGAGAGAGAGAGAGAGAGAGAGAGAGAGAGAGAGAGAGATAATCAGCTTAATCCGAGAGAGAGGAGATCGGTTTCAGCACATCCACAGCTCCACACACTTAATGAGACATACAATACGTTCACACAAACCCGGCTATTATACATTACAGTGGCGCCGAGCTATAATGTGAATCAATACTATCGCCGCCCTTGCGAGGCTGGGCTGAGAGAGAGAGAGAGAGAGAGAGAGAGAGAGAGAGAGAGAGAGAGAGAGAGAGAGAGAGAGAGAGAGAGAGAGAGAGAGAGATGAGTGTGTGTGTGTGTGTGTGTGTGTGTGTGTTTGATCCCGCTCGCATCTCGCATCCCAGAGAGGAGGAGGAAGAGGAGGAGGAGGAGGGGAAGGAGGAGGTGGAGAAGTAGGAGGTCGAGGAGGAGGAGGTGGGAGAGGAGGAGTAGGAGTAGGAATAGGAGGAGGAGTAGGAGGAGGGAGCTCTATTTACCATGCAGCGTTTTGCAGAGAGGAGTTATGAGCTCGCTTGGTTCCATCTCCAAATTAATCAGTCATGTTTCGAGATCTAGCAAACATTAATCCCTTGTTCATGATAGTCTGTCCGTCTATCTGTCTGTCTGTTCTTGTTAGCGTTAAGAAGGTGCATCTCACACTGTTTTAAGCGTGCCTACATCAAACACTAATTCCTGGTTATTAAAAGAGTTCGCCAATTTGTACGCGCCATAACTAGAATATCTAAGGTGTTAAACTAAAAAAAAAAAAAAAAAAAAAAAAATGTGGATTAGTCTTTTCATTACGTATTTCATTTTTTGACCTCAGCTTTATGTTAGAGTTATCTTATTTCCCTGCTATGAGTACTAATTAGAGTGGTGCGTACCGATTGGCGAGCATATCCTGTCCAAAGCGATTGCAATAGAATATATGAATGCACCGTCTCTGGAAAGTAGTAACTGCTGAATCATTTTTTTTCTTTTTATTTTGGAAGGGCTGAGTTTCATATTTGATGTTTATATGCTTGCCGGCGCGCTGTTATTATTTTATTAAGCTGATATTTTTAGCTCCTGCCGCGTTTGTATTTTTCGCGAAGTTTCCCCTTGAGTGGGCACCGAGGCGCCCTTACACTGCGGGAAATCTGTTGTAAGCTTTTCCCCCCGAGTGTGCTTAGAGTGCTGTGCTTCCTCCTTTCCTTCTTTCCTTCCTTCCTTCCCCGTTTTTTGTTCCTTCCTTTCGTGTTCCTTTCTTCTCTCTCCTCTTCCTGTCTCTTTCTGCTCGTCTATGCACGTCTATTTTTCCTGTCCGTGTTCTCGTTTCCACCTAGTTTCTTGATTTTCTTCTTTTGTGTTTCAGCCTTTTAAGATTTCAATGATTTTTTTCTTCATTAATTATCATTATCATATTTTTTTGCTCACCTTCTCCCTCTCGTGTGTGTGTGTGTGTGTGTGTGTGTGTGTGTGTGTGTGTGTGTGTGTGTGTGTGTGTGTGTGTGTGTGTGTGTGTGTGTGTGTGCAATAACAAACCTTACGACTCCGAACGCCGGGAGCGAAATTCGAACATATGCAAATTATCTTTCCAATAAAACAACAAATAGATTTACCGGAGAGAGAGAGAGAGAGAGAGAGAGAGAGAGAGAGAGAGAGAGAGAGAGAGAGAGAGAGAGAGAGAGAGAGAGGATAATAATCGGAACATTCAGTAAGCAAGGATAGTTCAGTCTTACCCTTCCCTTTCCTCTCCCTCCCTCCCTTCCATTTCTGATCAACCTTTCCTCCTATATCCGCGGTATTCCTCTGGTCAGCCTTCATCCTTCCTCTATCCGGGTAGCCTTTCCTCCAACCTGTCCTCTCTCCCCCTTCCAACCCACCTAACCTAACCTGCTCGATTCAGCCTGCCATCCGCCCACACGCTCCAGCCTGCCTTGCTTGAATGTGTTGGTCAATTGTTCATTTCCCAGGAAGCTGAAGTACTGCTCGCCATCGGTATCAAAGCTTGTAAACTCGAAAAATTTTGGTGTAATTGCCAGTCATCGTTGTATTTCTCTTGTTTTTTTGTTTTGTTTTGCTTCATTTCTCCACCAGCATCTTTAGTATCTTTATCTTCTTTTTCGTTTTCTCTATTTTTCTTTGTTTTCTTATATTTTCTTTCTTTTTCGTTTTCTTTCTTTCTTTATATCTTTTTCTTCCTTTCTTTCTTTCTGTCTGTCTGTCTATCTATCTGTCTGTGTCTGTCTTTCTTTCCTCCTTCCTTCTCTTTCCTTGCCTTTTCCTTTAATTCCTTTCATGTTATCGTAATTGCACCGCTTCTTGGAGTTGTGTTTAGGTTGCTTTTCACAGAGGGAAAGAATACTGTGTGCTTCGGAGCCACGCACAGCTGCTAGGCCACGGACACGACTGGAACGATCACAGAGATTGTTGCCGCTTGTCGTTCGTGTAATCATGTGGCAGCAACATTTCGTACAGTCTGGGTCGCGTTAATGTAGCTTTTAAAAGAGGGAAAGTGTGTGTGTTCGCAGCCCCGGGTTCTAAGCACACAAGCTCTGAAACGACCACAAACGATCACGTCCTCCTGTAATTGCCACCACCAGCCCGTCCTCGACATGCGGCGCTCACCTGCTCCTCCTATTACGCCGGGGCCGCCCGCTGATCTTAATTAAGGGAGTGCGGCGTAACGCGACCAAACGTGGCTGGCTCCGGCGGTGGAACACGATTAAAACAGAAATGCAGGAAAACGCAATCTCTTCTTGAACACGCAAATGATAATATCCAGCAAATAATGGACACACACTTGATTGGTGAACCACCTTACTTAAAAAAAATGTTAAGAATATATATATTTTTTTATATTGAGGAAATAAGACAGTGCAGAAGAACAAGTGACAGGACTAGGAGGTCGAAGCCTTAAGTTAACACATTTAATCTATCTTCCTGTGGTATTTCAAACAGTGTAAGGTGACAATAGCCAATATCAACGTCGGGGTGCTTTCATTATAAACTTTCCGTCACTATACCTCGCTGCAGACAAGTTCAGTTATAATACCGCCGCTACCCTCATGCAATGCTGTCCCCATAAACCGCCGTCCCCACCCAGAGCACCTTTCTGCAGATTCCTCCTCCCTAAAGCACGGAGTTTCCTCACCTGTGACCAGCTCCACCACGCCTGGCCACCGCCGCTGCTCTCTCCAGCCTCCACGAAGCGTCTCATGCTGAAGGTGGAGTGAGACAGTCCGGAGAGGTGTGCAAAAGATCTCTCCACTATCCGTCATATACACAAACAGATACAGTCTTTTCTCTTTAATCCAATCTGGTTCAATGTGTTCCCAGTTATAGACAGGGCCTTGTGACTTGGCCGGAATGGGCAAGTAGACGTTCACACTTGAAGTTAATGACCAAACACACTCCAACGGCCACACAAACCAACATAATCACTTTTACTCCATCGATCGAGGCTGGTTCGGCGTGTTTCCAATTATACCTTGACCAGTATGGGTATATAGACTCTCATACTACGAGTCTGAAGCTAAACACGTCAAACTACGTATGACACCCAAAGCAATCATTTTCTCGATCGAACTTGCTTCAATGTATCTCTTATCACAGCTAGACAATCAGAGTGGGATTTACACGTTCACAAATACAGAGGACTGCCAGCCAGACACACCCAGCTGTATACAACTCCTCTGCTCTCTGTAACACCTATTTCACTGCTACACTCGACCTCCTCCTCCTCCTCCTCCAGTAAGCTCAGGCACTCAACTCGACCCGCGAGTCTGACTGCCCTCGAATTCTTTCCCCTTACTCCCACGGCCACATATACGCCATTCCTGCAGCAACTATGCGACACAAACTTCTGCACTGCCGCCGCCTCCGCCCGCCACCGAGGGCCGCAGGACCACACCAAATGGCTGCTGCTTCTTCCTCCTTAACTGCAGATGATCAAGGGCAACAAACCTTAATGGGTCGTAGTCTGGCATGATTCCTACATTGCTGAGATTTGAGTCCACTCAGTGTCAGTGAACCTAAAAATAAAAAAAAAGTTGTTTGGTGAGATACGGAGAGAATGGTTGTTTGGATTGTATTCAGGAGGATTTCTGACGGTATATCCTCCTTCCTCTTCCTCCTCCTCCTCCTCCTCTCCTCCTTATCTTCCCCTTCCTCCTCTTCTTCCTCTTCCTCACTCCCTCCTCCTCCTCCTCCTCCTCTTCCTCTTCATTTTCCTTCTCCTCTTCCTCCTCCTCCTCACCTAATGTGCATGTATGATAGTTTTATTCTTATTTTTTTTCTGTTCTTACGTCTCCTGTCTCGTCTTCCCGACTCCTACCCCCTCCTCTCTCTCTCTCTCTCTCTCTCTCTCTCTCTCTCTCTCTCTCTCTCTCTCTCTCTCTCTCTCTCTCTCTCTCTCTCTCTCTCTCTCTCTCTCTCTCTAATTATGTGAGTGAGGCAGAATGTCATTACCTCCCAGTCTCACCTCCATCGTGAGGGCGCGGACTCTCATAATGGGTTTCTACGATTCAATTTCTGGTTGTTTTATTCATGACCTTTTTTTTTCTTTCTTTCTCAACGTGACATCGCACGCCACCGTCATCACAATTTTCCCTTTCATCTGTTTCATCAGTGAATTCTCTTTTTTTGCCTTGTTCTTTCATTCCATCTAAATTCATTTCAATTTGCTCCCCAGTTTTCATCTTCATAAATTTCCTTTTTTTCTCTCTCTTCTTCTTGCATGCTCATTATATTTTCAACTTTCTTTTTCTTCTGTTTTTCATTCATTTATTCTTTTCCTTCCTTTCTTTCTTCCTTCCATTTCCTTTCTTTCTTCCTTTGCACCCTTTCTTTTTTATTTAATCTTCCACTCATTCATTTTCCTTCTACTTTATTTCTCTTTCTCCTTACCATGTTTTCAGAATGTGTGATTTTCGTGGCCTACAGACGCTTTTATCACCACATTTATTTCCCATGAACATGTTTATTATAGTTTACGAGCAAAAGACAGCGGAAAAGGAAAACGTTAATGGAAAAGAAAATGCGAGCAAAAATATTTTTTTTTTTTTTTTTTTTTGTTCCGAGTTATATACTGTCGCTACTACTTTGTGTCTAGCTTCTTCCCGGCCTCTCTCTTATCTCACTTCCTTAAATTCCCAGCACTGCTCTCTCTCTCTCTCTCTCTCTCTCTCTCTCTCTCTCTCTCTCTCTCTCTCTCTCTCTCTCTCTCTCTCAC
>NW_026111923.1:180000-230000 GCF_024679095.1 Eriocheir sinensis
GCCGATTTTACTTTTATCCTTTTCTTGTATGGTATAAATTCATGAACATGCAGCATATGATGAAAATGAGGTCTTAAGATAGTTACCTAGTGAAATCTGGTGTCGAGATTAAACGTATAATTCAAGTAAATAATCTCTGGCATCTCTTGTTTTGTCCTCAGAAGCGGCGCTCCAGTCATTGATCACTCTTCTTAGGGCGCTGCTCACACACCTTTAATGCTGGTATCTGTCCCTCCATCTCCCTCTCTTGACACATAGCAGCTTGCACCGAAATGCTTCACCGTTGCAGACACAACGAGGCGCCGCAGAGCCGGGAGTCCACCAACGAGCCAGGCAGCAAGAACAAGCAGGCAGGCAGGCAGGCAGGGCGCGAGTGGCGGCCCCCCATAGATCAGACACACAGCTTTAAATGGATTTTCGAATGTGGGTCGAGGGAAAAAAGTGCAGCTCGGGACTCGACATTGAGTGGTACAAGGGTGAAGGGTTTACACGTATCACCCTGGAGCATAAAATACAGTGGATAACATAATTCCCTGATATTGATCGTTACCTTCCCTAACAGAGTACCGAATGTTTATGATCAAGACTGTAGGACGGGAAATAGTGTATGTCGACGGTTCATAAGCTGCATGGCTGACTCTTCACTCATATCGATAATAGTGACAACAGAAAAAATAAATTATTTTTACTGTTTTTCCTCGCTCACATTGATAACATTGATGAGTTTTATTGTATAGGAGCGTCCAGCTCATAAGACACGCATCTGTGCCTCCCTGTACGCTGGCGACCTCCTCAGCCCGATATAAATGTGAACTATAGCTTCATATTTTCCACGTACTTAATCTTGGTGAGAGAAACATTTCTTATCAGTGTCCTGGTCTTGGAAGTAATGGAGAAAATGACTACTTTTAAAATGTTGAAAGGAAAGGCATTCACATAAAGATGCTTCGGTAAGTAAGTTACCGTTGATTAGTAAGACGTCACGGGGTTCAAGCTTCACACGCACACCCTTTCCGCCATCCTCTATTTTGACGTCTCCCTCTAACTATTCTGCCTCACCGCTTCCTTTCATCCCCCTATTAAGACCATTCATACACGCCAAAATGGCCAAAATTGCTTCAGAAACTTGACACACGCTAGAATGCCGACTCGATCTTCTTTAGCTTCTCTATGTAAAGTTTTCGCCTCATCTTCTTTATTCTGGTTTTATATATGAGACTTAACACATGGCAATATATTTTTAGCCTCGAGTTTTTTTTGCTTAAGGTATTTCAACGAGTGTTCCATTGCGCAGTGATGAGGGCGATGAAAACAAGGCAACAAACGTCAGCGCAACACAACCAGGACCTGAGTGTTGTTATTGTTTCTGTTGTTGTGCAGTGATGCTGCGTCACTTTGATGTACATGATGTTTGTGGAAAATAATACAATATCATGGAATACGATTTTCATATTTAGCTAAAACAATTATTATTGCGTACAAATAAAGTTTTCTTCTCTCTCTCTCTCTCTCTCTCTCTCTCTCTCTCTCTCTCTCTCTCTCTCTCTCTCTCTCTCTCTCTCTCTCTCTCTCTCTCTCTCTCTCTCTCTCTCTCTCTCTCTCTGCTGTTTTACAGTATAATTTGCAATATGTCAAACGTCATTAGAATGTACAGTGAAAATCAAACACACATTTCATGTTTTCTCAGAAAATAATCTAACTTTTTAATGTAGTAAAAGAGCAAGACATATTAGTTATATTTTTATCATCAGATATTCTCCAGAGAAAGAATACTTCAAAGAGTTGCACGGTTTCATTATTCAAGAGCTGTCGAGTGAGGGGCACCATCTGGAGGGTGCTCGGGAGGCCATATAAGAGGATTGCGGGCGAGAAAGATGTGGCGTGAAAAGAAGAGACTCGTGAGGGGGGGGCGGCCCGGGTGTGTAAAAAGATATTTGTTTTGGCATTTGGAGGGAGCTGTCGGAGGAAATATGGATAAATGTTTACATTCTTTTGCTTCTGCATTATTCATGCCTTTTGTATAGCGGCGGCCAGGCTCATGTTCAGGAGATATGAATTTCAACGCCCCGCACCGCAAAACATGATGAAACACGTTTTGCTGGACAACAATTGTGTTGGAAAGTTTGCATTGCAGTGTTCTAAAGAACAGGCAGGAGGCGGATGCCAGCAGCATAAGTGAAGATATATATATATATATATATATATATATATATATATATATATATATATATATATATATATATATATATATATATATATATATATATATATATATATATATATATATATATATATATATATATATATATATATATATATATATATATATATATATATATATATATATATATATATAGAGAGAGAGAAAAATAGATGTAGATAGATAGATAGATAAAAAGAGATAAATAGATAGACAGATATAGGTAGATAGTTTGTTGCAATACAACAAATAACGCCACCTTCACAGGTGACATCGTTCACTGAGATAACGGGCGGTAACTCTTTCACGGTGAACCATTTATTTCTCGGCCTCGGAGTGGCCTGCAGCGTCAGCCGTCATCCCCTCCCTGCCTGCTCCCCTCACGCGGCCTGCACAACACGGTCAGTCCCACTTGCCTCACGTCCCCTCGTTTGTCTTGCTCATCATACAAAATCCATAATTTTAACTCGTCAGATACACTTTTATGTTAAAATTTTTAAGTGTCTTGAATTCGTTGTAGGATTTAGCATGATACATCACGTTCTACCATGGACTTGTAACCATTTTGTCTAAATCCAAATCATTTTTACTCTGCGGGAGCTGAGGGCGAGAAGTGGTGCTTGCCTTGATGAGACTGGCGTCCTCAAACTCCCTCGTCAATTTCATCTGTTCCCTCTTACAGCCCCAGCTTCTTTCCTAATCTTATTTTTCCCAGCAGCGGAGGGCAACGCTGGCGTGAGTGCGCGCCCCGCACGCTGAGTCAACACCGTAACTCCCGGCCAGCGGTGTGCTTCCCTTCCCCTTCCTTGGCGAGCTGTGCCCTGCCGGGACCCTTATCTTGGGTACACAGCGAGTCTTCCCCTCGCCAGAAGGGTACGTTCGTACAGTCATGAGTTTAAATACTACAATTATTTCTCCTCCTCCTCCTCCTCCTCCTACTACTACTACTACTACTACTATAATAATAATAATAATAATAATAATAATAATAATAATAATAATAATAATTATAACAACAACAACAACGATAACAACAACAACAACAACAATAATAATAACAATAATAATAATAATAATAATAATAATAATAATAATAATAATAATAATAATAATAATAATAATAATCATAATAATAATAATAGTAACAATAATAATAATAATAATAATAATAATAATAATAATAATTATTATTATTATTATTATTATTATTATTGTTGTTGTTATTATCATCATCATAATTATAATAATAAAAAAAAAAAACAATTCTAACAATAATAAAATAATGAAAATAATAATATATCTAAAAACGAGAAACAACTATAGCAAGAGGTCATTTAAAATTTTGATTTTCCTTTGAGTCTCTCTCTCTCTCTCTCTCTCTCTCTCTCTCTCTCTCTCTCTCTCTCTCTCTCTCTCTCTCTCTCTCTCTCTCTCTCTCTCTCTCTCTCTCTCTCTCTCTCTCTCTCTCTCTCTCGACTCACCTCGAAGCGCCGTTCATTTGGACAAGCATTCGAGGCATTCGTGACCTTCCGCCAACAGCACCGTGAGTGATCTTGCGCCGCGGCGGAAGGAGCGTTGATATTAAGTTTGCTTTACAATATATTACAAGACGCCGGAGGACCACAAGCATGCCACAAGACCCATTACAGTGAATTAAGACCCATTCCCCAAGTCTTTTAGGTGCGTGCTGGGAGTAGGAAAGCAAGAACGAGGTATATACAAACGGGGATACGGAGGAGTTAGGGCAAATAAATGGCAGAGAGCAAGAGGAAGGAAGAGAGGAAGAGACAGGAAAGAAATGTGAGAAGGGACGTGAGAGAGGAGAAAAAAAATGAGGAAAAAAGAGAGGGGAAGTAATCGGAAAGGAAGAAAACAGACGACCTCCATCACTGTCACCAATGCTATCGTCACCACCTCCACCATCGCCATTATCACGACCATTATCACCACTCTCATTCTCTCATACACCATCATCATCATCACCACCACCATCATCACCAATGCTATCGTCACCACCTCCACCATCACTACTGCTATTGTTACTACCATTACCACATACACCATTATCATCACCACCACCACCACCATCATCATCACCACCACTGACTCCCTCGTGTACTCTCTTATCCCATTACGCCTTTAATGAACCAACCCTTTATCACATTCTTCACTAATATCTCCTTCCTCGCCCGGTTCTTGCGTCATATCTCTTTCATTACGTTCCTCATTAATATTAACTTCATTTCCCCCCTCGTCTTACATCACTACTCTCTCTCTCTCTCTCTCTCTCTCTCTCTCTCTCTCTCTCTCTCTCTCTCTCTCTCTCTCTCTCTCTCTCTCTCTCTCTCTCTCTCTCTCTCTCTTCTTTTATTATTATTATTCTTTTGTTTTCCCTCCTTCGTATTCTCTAGCGTCGTTATTCCGCATCTTCGTTTGCATCGTTATCGTTAAAGTACAATTCTTGCTTTATTTTTCTTTACTTCTTATACTTCTTCTTTGTTGCTGCTCCATTACTTCTTAACCAATAAAGATGATGGTATACGGAGAGAGAGAGAGAGAGAGAGACAGGCAGACAGACAGGCAGACAGACACGCACACACACACACACACACACACACACACACACACACACACACACACACACACACATACACACACACAGGTTCCGTTCCATTACCTTTCATTGCTCTACTTCGAAACGGTGGCTACGGATATTTTTCTGTGGTGTTCCTGTTTTTGGTTTTCATTTAACACACGTAGCGCTGTCTCGTTCCCTGTTTCCCTCCCCCCGTCTCCCTTCCCTTCCCCGCTCCACTGTTACCCTCCCCTCCCTCTCCCATGTCTGCCTGTTCACCCTAGCCATGCACACGTTTATCTCCCATCCTCTCCCTTTCCTCCCCTCACCTGAACCAAAAATTCCTTCCCTTACCTCAGCTATTCTACAAAACTCCTCCACTTACCTAAACTAAAATTTCCTCCCCTTGTATTACCTATGGAGCTCCTCCCCTCTCCTTTCCTCCCCTTCCCTTGCCTTACCTACAAGTTCCTCCCCTCTCCTTACCTCATCTTACCTACAAACTCCTCCCCTTACCTTACCTATAAAACTCCTCTCCTTTCCTAGTCTTCTCCTCCCCTCCCCTTATCTACCGACTCCTCCCTTACCTCACCTACAAAATGTCTTCCCTTCCCTTACTTCACCTTACCTACAAACTCCACCTTGTACCTTACCTACAAAACTTTTCCACCTATCCGTCCTCTTACCTCCAAAATCTCTACCTCCTGGTCACAAGTTCCCCTTCCCTTCCCTCCCCATTGAAAACCCCTCTCCTCTCCGCCCCTCCACTTATCTCCTAACTAACTAAAAAAATCTATTTGCCCATTATGACAGTATAAAACAAATACAGATCAAGGCTGAGCTCTTTTAATGACCTGTTTTTAAAGAGCTCATTAATTTTAATAACATAACCTGGATGGGCACGCTCTGAAAATACAAGTCTCAAAAGGGATTCCAATTATAAACACAAAGTCAATCCCTAAAGTGAGGTTCTCTGTACTTCCTCCACCCACGGACATCATCTCAGAGAATACACACCTCCCTGTCCACATGCAGGTCATCTTTCCACATCCATAAAGAATATTCTAGGCCCACACTCCCAAGCATTTCGGGAGCTTACACACTCAAACTATATAAGGCTTTCGTAGTAGTTGTGTGTATTTCCATGGTTAGTTAGTTAGTTTTAAGAGTCTAATGATAGTTTGACGAAGCTTCTGCCCCATGAATGAGAGAAACACGCGCGAGAACACGATTAATTCCTTTGTGGCCTTGGGAATGGCTGTGGTGAGAAACTGAGAACGGAAAGCATCTAAGAATACGGGTCTTGGTTTTCTTTATTTTGGCTGAAACATCCTCGTCTCCCTCCCATTCCTATCCTATCCTTACCTTGCCAAACCTTTCCCACGCCTTGCACATCGGCCACACGTTTCTATAGATATATACTCTCATCTCATCTCTCGTTTTCTTTTATTTTGACGGATACATTTTAGTTGTTCTGCGAGAGAATTCCACACATAACGTCCTCGTCTTTCTCCTCTTCCTTCCCTCTTCCTCACCTTGCCTATCCTTTCCCACGCCTTACTCATCAACATGGCCACACGTTTATCATCTCCTGCCTTCCCTCTCCTCCCCTTATCTTACCTTACCTTCAAAAGTCCCTACGACCTCCCAAAGCCATGTATCTCTCTATGCACTTTTGTTCCTCTCCCTTCCCCCGGTACCCTTTTATCTCTCTCCATTATTCTCCCACCCTCTCCTTTTCTCCCTCCCCTGTTCTCTTTTCACTCTCGCTAACTGAACTGCGACGCAATGGCATAGGGAGGTTTTGAGAGGAGGACATCATTCAGTTTCTCTTCCACTGATGCCGTTTTCTCCCTATACATTTTTCTTCCAACAGTATTTTCGGCATGAGGGAAAGGATAACGATGAGGCCTTGGAGAGCGTGCCACACAATAAGAGCAATCAGCGCGTTAGTTTATTTCATTTTGCTGAATAATGTTTTTACTACTCTTTTCTTGTCATCTATCTCTACTACCCACATCCCATTTGCCCTACGTGCGTACCTTTCTATCTATCTATCTATCTCTTAGGAGTATCATAGCCATTGCAAAAATATTAGTTCTATACTTTCTAATGTCCCTCAGGTTAGTGTAAATCGTGTTCTTTGTTTTCCAGGTATAATAATATATGTGAAAATAAGCTCAACTAGTTTTCTTTTTCAGCATTTCACGAGGCAGATTTGTAAAGTGAACGGGTAGGTCTAAAAATTCTTAACGAGGTTTTATTTCTCTCTCTCTCTCTCTCTCTCTCTCTCTCTCTCTCTCTCTCTCTCTCTCTCTCTCTCTCTCTCTCTCTCTCTCTCTCTCTCTCTCTCTCTATCTATCTATCTATCTATCTATATATGCATGCTATCGTAGTGGTAGGCAAGTTTATTTTTATTTCCAGGTAAAAAAAATAGATTTGGTACACTTTCATTTTTCAGTACTTCATGTGACAGGTGTTTGAAGTGGACAGGTGGGGCGGCAGGGGCGGTAAAGTCTTTGTAGCTGGAGGGGATAGTTTTGGCCGGTGACACCCAAGCGAGGAGGGAGGACTGTTGAGAGGGGCGAGGAAGGTACAGGCGCATGGAGTGAGGGGGCGGCAGCATGGACCGTCCTCCACTTGAATGAAAGGAAACAGAAAAAGAAAAAAGAAAAGGACTCTGCCGACACTTCACTGCTTTCACGTCAGGTCGCAGTTAACCCGGTAGCAGCGACGGGCCACATTTTTGCCATGATGTAAACTCCCCAAAACAGATGATGCATAAACTGATCACAAATGCGTTGATATATATTATGAAATGGTTTGCGTGAGTGATGATTTTTTCTCATTTTTCTCGCTTAGAGGGGCCTTTAAGAAACATGATCCCCGTTGCTACCGAGTTAACAGTCGCTCGCCTCCCAGTCATGTTCCCTGCACTGGTCTCTGCGCCCTTACTGTTTTCCAATTGTTTCCGCTTTCCATCTTCGTTTTCCTTCCCTTGTCAGGTCGCAGTCACCAGTCGCTTATATCCATGCAGTCATGTTCCCCCTGCAAGGCCCTCTTCACTGTTACACCGCTTTCCATTTACTAACAGCGCCGTCATCACTGCACACTTTCCCTTTCCTCCCTACCTTCCCTTTCTATCCAACACTCCACTGCTTTTATGTCCATCCGCAGTTAACAAGTCGCTCACATTCTACCTTTGGACTGCCCACTGCGCCATTTTACCGCTTTTTTATTCACTCATAGTTAATTGAAAGGGGGGAAGAGGGTACCTGCAAACATCATTCCCCTTTTGATTTCATGCATGCTGGTTAGTTTAGAGTCAGGCGTTGCTTATACATCCATCCAGGCGTGATCCCCCTGCTCACCACTCCTGCTAATCCTCTCACTTAAACCGCCAATTTGATATGCATTTACACTTTCATTTTTTTCCGAATGGAGCTCACACTTGCTTTTATGCCATTCCACCCTTCCACTGTTTAATACATTCGCTAACACCACGATATTACACTTCCCCTTCCCTCTCCGCTGGCTTCCCTCTTCTGATTATTAACGTCAATCATACTCTCCGCTCCTCGGGGTTCCATTAGTTCCCATAATTCCCGCCCTACTTGCCTTCCTTGCCTCCACCTCCAGCTCTCTTCTCTAGAAAGCATTTTAATTTCTCCACACGTTTTCATTCCCACCACTCTTTCTCCTGAATCCTTGCAGCTTATTGCTATTACCGGTGCGCGGAGGTGAACGTGGAGAAGAGTGGAGGTGGGATGGCGGGCGCTAAGCGAAAGTGGAGTGGGGTGGAGTGGAAGCGAGATGGGCGGTGGGTGGGATGGTGGGTTCTGGCTGGTGGATATAGTGGCAGAAGTGAAGAGGTGGAGGTGGGATGGTGGGCGCTAAATGGAAGTGGAGTGGAGAGGAAGCTTGATAGTCGGTGGAGGGAGTGGTGGATTCTGGCTGGTGGATATAGTGGAAGAGGTGAGAAGGTAGAGATGGGATGGTGGGCATTCAGTGGATGTGAAGTGGAGGGGGTGGAGTGTGGCTGGTGGATACTATAAAGAGATGGAGGTGAAATGATGGGGGTTAAGTGAAGCAGGAGTGGAACGAAAGCCAGATGGGAGGTGAGTGGGGTGGAAGCTAACTATTGAATGGAGTGGAAGGGGTGAAAAAGGGGTGGAGGAAGAACAGTGTCGGGTGGAAGTGGAAGTGGAGGTGGAGGTGGGCTGTAGCGTTAGGTTGCAAGGGGGCAGAGTGCGATAGACAGTTTAAGTGGAGGTGGGTTGGAGGGGGAGAGGGTGCAAGTGGGGTGGGTGAGTGAAGGGGGGGGAGGGCAGGTGGGTTGGTGGGTGTGAGTGGGGTGAGGTGTGAGGGAGAAGGTGGAGGAGGAACAGAGCGGGATGGACAAACGCAATCAAACTCTTGACACGGGAGAGAAATTGGTGAAGGTCGTTCGTCGTAAAAGAAAGACACTGCTCGCTGCGGGTCTACGGTTCAAGTCCTCGCCACGTTGCTAGATTATCGTACTCATCATCTTATGTTTTCCAATTTCCGACCCATAAACTGTCTCCTCTACCCCAATAACTACATTTATTTACAGTTATCGTTGAAAGGTTTAATTATTAGTGTCTCTTTGCTATAACAACGGTAAATACAAGGGTTGATACGACAATCTGGCATCACTGAACCGTCCTCGCCTCCTCTCTTATCCGATCACAGTTTGGGTGTTGCATATAAACACTCGTAGCTTGATTCCCGTGTCTACGCGTCATCTCTCCTGACTTATGCTACTCTTATAAAACGCACGTTAGCTCGGTTCTGCATCAACGACCTCCATTTCCGATTATCTTAATGAAAGTCGGTGAAAAGTGGGATGGTGTGAGAAGGAAGGAAGGAGGGAAGGAAGGAAGGAAGGAAGAAAGAGAGACACGGCGGACACTCGACATGCTGGATGACAATGTACGAGGAAATGCAAAGGAAAGAATAGGGGGATGGCTGGAACGAATGAATGAAAGAGGGAAAGGGAAGGAGAAAGGAAAGAAAGAAGGGAGGAAGGATAGAAGGGAGGAAGGAAAGAAGAGATGAAAGAAGGAAGGGAAAGAGTTAGGAGGGAAGGGGCGTATGGAAGAAAGGAGGGGGGGACAAGAAGGTGGAGTGGATGGGAGAACGGAAGAGATGAAAGGAGGAGAAACTAAGGAAAGCAGGAAGGAAAGATTAAAGGGCTGGATGAAAACAGGAAAGTAGAAAAAAAACCGGGAAATGGAGGAAAGAAGGAAGCGAGGGAGGAGTTGAAGGGAGAAGATAGGGAAGAAAGGAGGAGAAAATAACGAAAGAGGGAGGAAGGATTGAAGGGGTGGATGAAAACAGGAAAGGAGGAAGAAAAAAAAACGGGAAATGGAGGAAAGAAGAAAGCGAGGGAGGAGTTGAAGGGGGAAGAAAGGGAAGAAAGGAGGGAGAAAGGATTGAAGGGTGGATGAAAACAGGAAAGGAGGAAGAAAAAAAAACGGGAAATGGAGGAAAGAAGAAAGCGAGGGAGGAATATTAGGAGGCAAAGAAGAGAAGAGGAAGGGAGAATGTAAGGACACCAATAGCAGAAAACCGAAGGAAGGAAGGAAGGAAGGAAGGAAATAAGGTCATGGAAGTTTAAGTGGGTCAGGAAGCCTCGACTCGCATTTCTGGGAAGCTAAATTGCGTCGCTGGAATTTACGGAAACTTCAGTTCAAAATATCCGGGCAACTACACCAAGGTTTCAAGTTGGCAAATGGCAATTAGGTGTGTCGTCAAATTTCGAGTGAACAAGAAAAATTTCCGGACAGACAGCCCTCCTCCCCCTCCCCCCCAAAAAAAGCGAGACTGGTTGGGCATCAAAGAGGTCTCGTAATGTTAGTTTTCAAAAGCTTCTCTGTAAAAATTAAGGAAAAGCAGTAACTAGAGGGAGAGGGTGTATATATGTGCGTCAGGTTAGGCATGGCTGGGTTGAGTTGTTAGAGGAAACCGGTGTATAGACAGAGAGAGGAAGCGAGGTAATAAGAATCAGCATTTACGTATATATTAAGGTCCCTTCCAGGTTAGCACACAAGAAAACGTCGGGTGAGGAATGGTTGGGTTGTGATGTTAGAGGAAACCAGTGTATAGCTAAAGCGACAGAGCAAGGTATTAAGAAGCAACAGTAAAAGGTTCCTTCAACGTTTGTTATAATAAAGAAAAGGAATAGCTAGAGAGAGGTGGTGTAAGAGTGTGTTCGTCAGGTTAGGTGGGATTAGGTTAGATTGTAAGATCGTTAGTATGTAGGCAGCGAGGGCAAACAAGGCAATAAAAAGCAACAGTTACAAGTCCCTTCAGAGTCATAATACAGGAAAACCAGCAGGATGAAGGAGACGCTGTATGTATGTATGTGAGTCAAGGTGGGTTTTTTCTTAAGCAAGCGAGTATTCAGGTAGAGATACAGAGCAAGAAAGCAAGGAAGGGAAAACGAGGAGCAGCAGCGAACGTAAGAAAACGCAGGAGGATGAGGAGGAAGAGGCAGAGAGCGGAGGTATGTATGTCAGGTCGGCTCGGGTTAGGTTGTTAAGAGAGCAAGTATATAGATGGAAAAAGCAAGCAGGACAAGGCACGAAGGAGCAGCAGCGATGGAATTTCTGCTCCCCGGCTGCAGTGGTGGTTTCCGGGATAAAAGCACCACTAAAAAAAAAAAAAAAAAAAAACTCGAGTTCCTTCTAAAAATCAATGAAAGTTACGTGTCTTTACGATTTCCAGGAAGCGAGTGGGAACCTGCGAGTGCTCGGGCCGTCTACATTTCCGCCCACTCCTTCCGCACCTCCAATCCCTACCCCCCCTCACCTCCAATCTCCATCTCTTCCACATCCCATCCTCACCTGATCCACATCCCATCCCCACCTCCAATCCCCATCTCTTCCACACTCCATCCTGACCTGATCCACACCCCTTCTCACCTCCATTCCACATCCCATCCCCACCTCCAATCCCCATCTCTTCCACACTCCATCCTCACCTGATCCACACCCATTCTCAACTCCATTCCACATCCCATCCCCACCTCCAATCCCCATCTCTTCCACACCCCTTTTCAACTCCAATCCACATCCCATCCCCACCTCCAATCCACACATCTTCCACACTTCATCCTCACCCCTTGCACACCCCATCCTCACCTCCACTTCCCTCCCCAACACCTCCACCGGCTGCCTCCTCGGTGCGTTGCCCCTTCAGGAGGAATGTTATGCCCCCCTCTCACTCTCGACTCGGCCAGGCACTCTCTCTCGCTGTTTGCTCTCCCTTAATTGCATAAAATGTGTCTAATTCCATGTCTATTAGTTCTCATCCAATTACGAAATGGGAAGACATTCTCTCTCTCTCTCTCTCTCTCTCTCTCTCTCTCTCTCTCTCTCTCTCTCTCTCTCTCTCTCTCTCTCTCTCTCTCTCTCTCTCTCTCTCTCTCTCTCTCTCTACGATAATAATAACATTTCTCCTGAATGTTCTGCGCGTGATGTGAGGGATGACTAAACCATTTATCATACGCAGGTAAAAAAAAAAAATTCTGAATGTAAAACGTGGAGGAAAAAATAGGAATCACGCGTATCAAATGAAAGAAAAAAATAGAACAGCGGGAAGGTCAAGAAAACGCCGCCTATAAACCTTTTTGTGGGGA
The DNA here is from genome assembly GCF_024679095.1 of Eriocheir sinensis. NCBI lineage: Eukaryota > Metazoa > Arthropoda > Malacostraca > Decapoda > Varunidae > Eriocheir > Eriocheir sinensis. Next base: position 192,439 of record NW_026111923.1, read on the forward strand.
GGGAAAAGCTACCCGAGGCACGATACGATGGCGGTCGGAAGAGAAAGGAGAGAAGAAAGAAACAAGGAGGAGGACGAAGACGTAGGAGGAAGGAAAATGCAGGAGGAGGAGGAGGAGGAGGAGGAGGAGGAAGAGGAGAATGAGGAGGGGGGGAAGGAAGAAGGGGAGAGATGGAGGAGAGAAATGAGAATGGAAGTGAAGGAGGAGATGCAGGAGGAGGAGGAGGAGGAGGAAGAGGAGGATGAGGAGTGGGGGAAGGGAGAAGGGAATGAAATGGAGGAGGAGGAGATGAAGAGGAGGAGAAAAATGAGAATGGAAGTGGAGGATGAGATGCAGGAGGAGGAAGAGGAGGAGGAGGAGGAGGAAGAGGAGAATGAAACGCAGGAGGAGGAGGAGGAGGAGGAGGACGATGAAACGCAGAAGGAGGAGGAAGAGTAGGATGAAAAGCAGGAGGAGGAGGAGGAGGAGGAAGAGTAGGATGAAACGCAGGAGGAGGAAGAGGAGGAAGAGGAGGATGAAACGCAGAAGGAGGAGGAGGAGGAGGAGGAAGAGGAAGAGGAGGATGAAACGCAGGAGGAGGAGGAGGAGGAGGAGGAAATGTAGGACAAGGAGGGAAAGAGAAAATGAGAAAAAAAAGAAAAGAAAAAGAAAAGACGAAATCACGCCCAAAGAACACAGTCAGGCAACTCTCGTCCTCTTAAATGCAGGAAAAAGATCAAGTCGGCGAGAACAATGCACGGGAGATGGAGGAGGAGGAGGAGGAGGAGGAGGAGGTGGAGGAGGAGGACGAGGAGGTATAGTCATTTAGCCAAACTTATACATAACACCGAAACTTTACCAGACTACTTTTTTTTTTTTCACCACTTCTGTCCATGCATCCCGACACGTATAACTGCAGGACTAAACTTATTTTATCCCCCCCTGCATGTAAAAAAACAAAAAACAACCCCTGCATCATAAAGAAAATAAGAAAGAGAGAGAGAGAAAAAAAAGACAGAAAGAGCACGCACAAAGAAGACACTGAGGGAACTCTCGTATTAAATGGAAGACTATGTTGCTGTGCTGGGGTGGGTAGGGGAGGTAGGGGTGGGTCGTGGGGGTGGGGTGGGGGGGGGCATAGGGATGGGGTGGAGGAAAGACGCGGCCCTCACAATATTCCTAATGTTCCTTTGTGCAGCAGCGGGCCGAGGGACGCCGCCAAGCCTCTCAGCCTAGTACCCGCGGGGTCTCTCTCTCTCTCTCTCTCTCTCTCTCTCTCTCTCTCTCTCTCTCTCTCTCGCCTCAGCCTCTGCCTCGTCTCTTAGGCCCATGGTCTTATTAAACATTACACACACTCACATTTAATAAGGCCTTGGTAGAGTTTGTATTAATATTTCCATGGGTGGTTTTATGAGCCTAGTGAGAGTTTGACAAGGCTTCTACTTGTGCGCTCTGGAAATCGTTGTAGTGAGAGCCGAAAGCACATGAGAATACGGGGCTTGTTTCCTCAGCCTCCCAGACAGACAGACAGAGTGACAGACCCGCTCCGCTTCTATTCTTCCCTTCTGAGCAGCGTTGGCAAATTGTCGTACTCTGAGCATTGCATTTATCATTTTTAGGCTCCAAGACCGTCGTAACCACACAGACAACGATAGAAAATTAAAGTTATCGTTGAAATTGTTAAAGAGTGATAGTTGTCGCTCTTTTCTGCTAGAGTTATCGCTCAGAAACTAGGAAAATGCAATGCGCTGAGTACGATAATTTGGCAACGCTGCTTCTGAGTCACCTGCTTATGGCAATGTCTGAGTCTAGGAAAAAAAAAATACGATGACTGTATGATAATGGCACTAATTAAAATGAGAAAAAAGTAGATTAAAAAATAATCCTCCATCAGTCCTCGCTATTACAGCCCCGGGGTTTTCTCTCCCCTCTGCCCAGCCGAGCGTCTAAATTTCCAGAACTTTCCAGACAAACCAGACCTGTTCCTCCTTTTCTTCTTTTCCTGCAAGTCAGCTGTTTGAGGGAATATGTATGTCTAACAAAATATGTGAATGTTTGACAGTAGATCTATTTGTTATCTGAGAGCAGAAAGTGTAAAACTGACAGATTTATTTTACCGAATGAAGAGTGACCTCATTATCTCTCCCTTACACACATAAAATAAATCATATGTGAAACTCTCATTGTTCTTTCTGTGGATTCCACTTAACGTGGTCACATGCGGAATAATTGTCGAGGTCAGTTATTTTAATTAAAAGCTGCTCAGGAATGACACACGCGCTCGTGCACGGGCAGTGTTGTCTTATTATATCATAACTGCTTGGAGTGGTTCATAAGAGAGACCGTGGTTCTATAATTAAGTTGGGACAGACGTATACAAAGGTACGGCTTGTGAACGCGGTCAAAGCCAAGCCGGAGTAGGGTCCGCAGGGGAGTCACAGGCAAGACTCACTGACATTAACTAGATGCAAATATTACATCATGAACACAATGGCGCGGCACGTGAACCTATTTGGCACGCTTACTGGCGCGCGCGAGCCGGCCAGGTGCATGGAGGTGTGAAAAGGCGGTGGTGGTGGTGGTGGTGGTGGTGGTGCTGGTGATGGTGATGGTGCTGGTGGTGGTGGTGGTGGTGATGGTGATGGTGGTGGTGGTGGTGGTGCTGGTGATGGTGGTGGTGGTGGTGGTGGTGCTGGTGATGGTGGTGGTGGTGGTGCTGGTGATGGTGGTGGTGGTGGTGGTGGTGGTGGTGGTGCTGGTGATGGTGGTGGTGGTGGTGGTGGTGCTGGTGATGGTGGTGATGGTGGTGATGGTGTCGTGGGGTCCGGGTCGCGTCGGCGTCCGTATTGAATCAAATTGGGTCACCAGCACCATTCCACGATGGTTGTGGCCAGGAGTTTGCTCGTTAGTGTGTGTGTGTGTGTGTGTGTGTGTGTGTGTGTGTGTGTGTGTGTGTGTGTGTGTGTGTGTGTGTGTGTGTGTGTTTATTCTTTCAAGAAAATAAATAAATCCGATATCTAATAAAATAATCTTGGAATCGCAGGAGGAAACTTTTTTGCTGCACAACACTAAGCAAAAGAAGACGCTGACGCCCCCCGTTGACATCTGAGCATTGTCTTAGTCACTCCTGGGCGGGGCAAGAACGCGCAACACACACCCGGAACCCGAGAGTTTGTCACGCACGGCAACACGTGACGAGCGAGGGAGATGAGAGGCGGACGCATACACAACAAAACTTGAGGAAGGCGAGCAGCGTCAAAGTCGGTGTGGATGAAGTCACGTTTCACGAAGTCATTAAGATGATGGAGTCTTGAAAAATGTCTGGGGTGGCGGGGCTTCTCAAGAGCAGACTAGCGCTCGATGGAGAGGCGTGAATTCCAGTTTTTGATGACGTGCGAAAGAAAAAAATGTAAACAGTATGTATTTTTTCGAAACATCGCTGAAGAGACACTGGGGATATGCGTATTAATTCTGTGTTTAATATGACTTCAGTGACTACAACAACAATAACAACACTACTACTACTACTACTACTACTACTACTATTACTACTACTACTACTGCTACTACTACTTATAATAATCACAACAACAATTATAAAAGGATTGAGCGACCTCTGAAAAGATAAACTGTACGCCAACTTGTTAACCATTAGGCATTCAAATTTCATTGCTAAACAACAATAAAAAAAGGTACAGCGTTTTAATGCGATGGTAATGGCATTCAATTATTTAGTGAAAAGAGTAGAGGGAGTAATTTTGTTTTGATATACCAAACGAATTCTCTCTCTCTCTCTCTCTCTCTCTCTCTCTCTCTCTCTCTCTCTCTCTCTCTCTCTCTCTCTCTCTCTCTCTCTCTCTCTCACACACACACACACACACACACACACACACACACACGAGGACTTATCGCTGTGACTTTTATGAAACACACACGAGCCATGCCCTTGCCTGTTTTTTTTTTTCTTCAATTCGAATATCGCTGAGTAGAATCGCAAACCGCCATTCACATTTTCTTTTTCATCAGGGCGGTGTTCACTGTGGCCTTGCTCGAATGGGGGGCTTGGTCGGCAAATAAACCGTAACATAAAAGTCCCCCTTAAAAGTGTGCAATAGGCTACCAACTCCCAGCGACAACACGTGAAACTGCAGAATACATAGACTTTCAAGCATATCAAAACGAATACCTTCCTCGGGTTGATACAGACGAGACAAAAAGTAGCAATTAAGTTACTCAATCGCCAGCTGAAACAAACACATTATGGGCCTATAGGAAACATATTTAGACCTTCACACAAATTAAAAAAGAAAATAACACTGAACTGGCTCTCCTCAATATACACACAAACAAAAAAATGACAAGTTAATATTTAAGTCACTCCATTAATCGCGCTCTCCATCTCCTCTCGCATCGGGTATTTGGACTAACAAGTAGCTTACTCAGACCTTAACACAAATTGAAGAAAGAGTATAACAACATCGCAGTGGCCCTCCTCGATATACACAAACAGAAAAGACAAGCGAATATTTAGGTCGCATCATTAATCAAGCTCTCCATCTTTGGTATCTGGTAACTGGTTCTTTCATTATGTCGGTTCATTTTGGCATGCGTCAGAGGTATACCCATATATACACAAGGAAGACACGTGAATTTCCAAGCTCCTCAATTCACCCCTTTTCGCTCATCCATTATTTTGTTATCTTTCGTCTTGGTCCGCGTCAGAGGAAGACACATGAATCTCTAAGTGTCTCAATTCATCACTTTTTGTTCATCCATTATTTCGTTATTAATCACCTTGGTCCGCGTCAGAGGAAGACACGTGAATCTCCAAGTTCCCTTTTTGCTCATCCATTATTCTTTCATTAGCGACGGAGATGAGCACTGACGTCACGCGCAGCTATAGTGTGTGTTCCCAAACGTTAACTTTCACTTATTCATGGCGGCACACGTCAGCAGAGGTATACACGTAGGGACGACACCTGCATTTTCATGGCGATTCATTTATCTCCCTCGGCTCTTCAATTATGTATTTATGGTCCTCCCCGTTACTTTTCATCACACCTGTCACCCTTACCCTCCCTGTCATCCCTCCCTGGCGTTATTTTGCAGCCTTCCCCTCCCTGCTATGCCGTCACCGCTCCCTGTCATACCGTCACCCCTCCCTGCCGTACCCTCCCCGCTCCCTGGGTTTGTTTCGCACCCTTGCCCTGCCATTCTATTACCGTTACTGTCCGCGGTTCACTGGTTCTGAGTAAAACATGGTCGCCCTCGTCCACGCTTTTCTCTTCGGGGAATTTAGAACATTATAAACTCCAATATCCTCCCATAACCCTACATCTCCTATTTGTTTTGGTCTATATTTTTCCATTATATCAACCAACACAATCCCTAAATCTTGTTACGGAGGGAATGACTCCGATAGGGGAATAAAAATGAAGGGAGGGCCAATGTTCCTATATTGACGACGAGGATAACACGTGTAGGTATAATATAGGGATGAGAAGGATTCAGTTTGGTCTAATCTTACTTCAAACACTGGTAGAGGAATCCCATCTTGAGGCGAAAGACGTGTGCTGCATCGATCAGACTTTTCAGCATTAAAACTGTTCTCATTCCTATATATTTTGGAAGAATGAAGGGTCCAAAGCTTCTTACCTTTCTATAGTTATTAAGAAGACAATCATAAATTTTTAAGCCTTATTAATAGATGGTTTCAAATCTATACAATAAAGGCTATATACGTAGGTGTTCTAACTAAATACAACTACCAGAACTTCATATCTCTGTTGCTTCTCAGGGGAGGAGTCTGCCCAACGAATGGAAAATAGGAAAGTCAGAGGGAAATTCTTTGATGGGAAAACGTATCAACTGACGAAGAGATCACAGTCGAACATTCATCACACCCAGGCATGAATAAATCCTTCCAGCCGATCCTCAACCACTGATCTTCACCTCCTCTTTAAATTGTCTTGGTATAGAAAAAGGGTCCATAGATTTTAATACATTTGAAATATATCCGAAGCAGTGTATGGGAAGGGTGCTGGAAAATTATACAAGAGCTGTTCCATGGCACATCATCTGCATACTATTTATGATTATCATATCGTCGATTATGTGAGGAAATTCAATTTGAGGATGCAATATGCCGGAAATATATTATGTTGTAACACAGCTGAAGCCAGGGCGGGTGTGTGGCAGGGGAAGGGTGGGTGTGCAGGGTGGCAGGGGCGGGGCAAGGACGGGCAGGGTGTGAGTTAATTCATCAGTGCCTCACCTTTTAGAGGGTTAAGAGGGGAACGGAACACATTGGGAGGAGAATTAGGATGAATCTCTCTCTCTCTCTCTCTCTCTCTCTCTCTCTCTCTCTCTCTCTCTCTCTCTCTTGGCGAACAGGGAACGATTGACCCTTGTAGTTATTATCGTTTTCTTTTCTTTTACTCTCGACGAACAATAAAATGTTTCAAAATGTTCTTGCCAAAGTCTAAATTAGCTGTTTTCAATTTTCTTTTCCATCTCTGTTCCTTATGCAAAGATGTTCAAGCAATTTGAGACAAAATTAACAAAAATAATATACACAGCAATTTTCAGAAAAGAAGATAAGCGTCATCCACTTAGTAATTATGCGGCGCCGCAGAAACGCAAACACGCCGAAGCCTCGAGATACGCAAATTTTATACAAGAATGTTTCGGAAACTTCTGGTACACATAAATGCATACCATCAGAGTCTCTCCGAACCTTTTGGAAGGAAAAGCAAGTCCGCCGCTGCAACGACAAAGATAACGTAATTGTTTGCCCTGTGTGTGTGTGTGTGTGTGTGTGTGTGTGTGTGTGTGTGTGTGTGTGAGAGAGAGAGAGAGGGAGAGAGAGAGTAATTCACCCACGGCTTGATTATGAACTGGGCTTGCCATCGCCAACAAGTACCCTCCTAACCCGAGCAAGCTCATTCATTATAGGCGATCTCTGGGTATCGTTGGGACCTTCACACACCGCACACCCCATCCCCCTTGCTTAATGGCGAGAGTAACAGCTTCTTTGTCAGTGGAAAAACCTCCGTCTGCCAGACTGTGAAGTTTGGTAGTGTAGAGCTCTACCACTGAGCTACCGGAGCGGCGTTACACACCGTGTATGTGTGTGTGTGTGTGTGTGTGTGTGTGCTGAATTCGTACTGGAGATGAGAAACGACCAAATATGTGATACTTCCTAATCTCTCTCTGCAGTTAGATCCAAAAACGGTATGAATATTCAAGGTGTAATTTAGGAGAATAAACATGTCAAACTTACAAAACGATAGGTTGGATTAAAATGTATTCCCATGGTAATACCGGGGAAAAATATTTATGCTTTATGTTGAAATTGCCGAGAAAAATATCAGAGGCTCCCAGGTCGTTTTCGTTGCCATTCCAACGTTGCAATGAACGATAAGCACACGTAACCTTTCCCTGACAAACCACAAACACTTGCACAGAAAACAGACCGTATACATGTGCAGCTGAATAGGAAACTTTGCTATGATGTAAACAAACAGGAGATATATGCCAGAATAAGGAGTTTGGGGTACGGTTACATAAGTCAAATACATGCGGCACTACTCGCCGAAGGATCAAATGTCACAATGAAAATCGGTATGTGATATTTGATGTGATCTGAATATATTTTGGTACCGCTCGAATGAGTTGAAAATATGCAACACTATTAGATGGAAAAGAAGTTGGAAAGTTTCGTTTAGTCGGGGCAACATCTGTGGTCATATGCCGGGGAGAGACAGAAGGGGAAGGAATTTAGGAGAAGAGAACAGATCCCAGGAGACGGGACACAACCCCGGATTAATACCTGGTACCCTTTCACTGCTGGGTGGACAGGGGCGTAGGGTATCGGAAAAACCGCCCAAATTTTTCCACGCCGCCTCTATTAGATGGATCAAGCGGCATACAAAAGGGCAAGTCTAATTATTCACTGCGTTCCCACATCACTTTCTAACGCAATGGCACACTGGATTGATTAGTTTCATAAAAAAAAAAAAAAACGATGGCTTGCGCATAAACTCGTTTGACAAACATAGAAACACTGACGTACTGGGTTTACTTGGTCAATAAAGAATGACTGATAGCTTGTTCATCAATACGTCTGACACATGCGGATGACAAAACCCATGGCAGCGGAGCGCTACGTTATCTACATGGATAACACATACAAAGCCGAAGGAAGAAGTATTCGTTCCATTTTTTGCGTCAGGCTGATGAGAAACTAGCCACAACAATATATATGCTAGGACGTAGAAAATTCGGTAAAAATGTAGATTAAGTTTTCTTGATGTTAAACAAGGTGTGTGTGTTAAAGAGAAACGAGTTAAATGTGGATGTAGGCAGACAATGAATAAATTTAGCTTATGAAAAAAAAAATGTGACTGAATTACCTTGCAAATGGAAAACTGAGGAGGGATAGCATTGGTACGCGAGGTGATAATTATCCATATCACTGACTTAATAGTTTCTACGACGAGGATGACAGACCAAAAGAAAGATAATAAAGTGCCCGCAACATGCTCATCCTAAAAGATCATAGAAGATTACCGAAAGACTTATCACGATCCACCCCAGGAGCGTCTTGATTGGCTACCCTCAATAACATGTACACCGCAGGAAAGAAGAAGTAGAAGCAAGGCAGCGACACTTATTTCATGATGTGTAAATGGGTGTATAATTTTGATTGCGTCATATGAGACTTCGGTACCTACAACTTCAGTTACTTAAGTTCAAATGCTCGAATACTTGACTTATCTCTATACTAAGTGCGTTTAGTGACCTCCGTTATCATTTATTAAAATTTATTAAAAAAAAACTGCATAGGTGGCGTAGTTGCCATTAGGTTAGGTTAACTTCAGAATAAGCATGGGTTTTCAGGCAGGCACGGATGATTGAATGCACCTCAAAGGAATAAAGAGCAGGCGGCCAGGGAGTGGCAGGCATCGGGTGGCACAGAAAACGAGACACACTCTCCGGTTTTGCAACCTTTGTCCCTTTCCGTCGAGTGCTCCGTTCAGGGACACACGACTGCAAACTAAATGACAGTTTTCGTGTACCTAAGTCAATTAACACACAAACCAGTTTCTCTCTCTCTCTCTCTCTCTCTCTCTCTCTCTCTCTCTCTCTCTCTCTCTCTCTCTCTCTCTCTCTCTCTCTCTCTCTCTCTCTCTCTCTCTCGTTCTAAGCTATGTCTCCAGGCTGTGGTCTCTGGGGCGACGTTACAAAAGTCCTCAGTTTAGTCTGGTGTCCTCGGCAGCGGGGTTGGGGCCGCCGGCCGTGCTCTCACCGGTGTCTGAGCCGCATCGGTGTGCCGGCTCGGGTTCAACAGAGCAAACCGCTCAGAGAAAATCATGAACGATGTGAGTCTCAGTAAAATTAATCGGAGTATTACGTGTGGCTGGGTTAACATCAATGCGGAGCCAGGTTATCTAAGAAGGGAGTTTGGGTATTATGTAGCCGAGGCTCTTGTATTAGGTTCGCCTGCTGTTATATGTATCACCTGGGCAGCCTTGTTATCGTTCGCAATCACGGCGGGCGATTGGGTTTGCGTCGTTTTCCATCTGTCTGTCTGTGTATCTTTTTTGTTTGTATGTCCGTTACCAAATTATCTACATGAAAAAAAAAAAAAAACCGGATTGACAAACATTCACCAAATAAGCACGAGCCCTTCCTCAGGGGAAATTCTCAAACTGATTATTTTTTTTTCACAAACGCTCCAATAAAAACTGCCAGAATGATGGCGAATAACTGATGAAACTGAGTGACTGAATGGCTTAGGGCGACCATATGGAAAAAACCCTCCCGTGCCTCCTGAGGTCGATGTTTGGGAAGTGGTTGGCGTTTGGCCCAGACCAGGAATACTGGATGTGCATATCCGGAGGGGCTTTGGGGCGGTCCATCACAGAACACGAGTACTTCCATGTTTTTGCTTAAATACAAGGGCGGTCCGGCCTCTTCCCGATAAGACCTGAAGAAAAATTCCAGTATGGCGGGCGATATGTATTTTTTTTTAAAATTCTCTTTAATTTAATTAGTAATCAGCCACAGAATGACACGGCTTAAGTGTTAGCATGTATTTCACTGCCCAGGAAAGGAAAGTTTTGTCTACATTGTGAACTCAGTGGAAATATGATGAAACAAAAAACAAAAAAAGGAATATGCGACGCACTGAAGAGGAACCACAACTGAATCGTTGAAACATCTTACTTGTGACGGTAAAGAGATAGAAATTCAAACGTGATGCAAAGGTTTGTTCACTTAGCTAAAGGCGAAGTAAAATTATTGGGTGGACAGTTTACGTCAGCGGATGAAGTGCCAAAGAGTCTGCGAGTCAGGGAGCCGGTGGGGAGTTAACTTTTGTTGCTTCGAAAAACAACGGCGCCCATCGTGTGTGTGTGTGTGTGTGTGTGTGTGTGTGTGTGTGTGTGTGTGTGTGTGTGTATGCTGCATGCTTCGTAGTAACAGTTGTCAATACGTGAGGAAGGTTTATCTATGCATTAGTTTGGTTTGGGATGTTAAGGTTTCCTGCAAAAAGAAGACGGATATAGTCCAGTCTCTCTAAATTCATATGGGAAAGGGAACACGGGTCAACAAACAGCCACAATAAGGGCAAAAAAATGGAGGAGCCGGAGACTACGATTCCTCATCACGAATTACGCCGCAAACCAAACGCAGGGAAAAAAAAAACCACTAGAACAAAACGAACGAAAAAAGGGCAAAATGGAAACAAAACTTATGGCTCGTTAGCAAAATCCAAGGTGAATATGAACTTATCTCTTAATAGATGCACGGGGAGGGAGGGAGGTGGGATGAGGGCGCAAAACGAAGAGAAATAAAAGCAAGAGAGAACAGGAGAAAGGAAGACATGGGAAAAAAAGGTGACAACGCAAAATGACCAACAAAAGAGGAAACACAGAGGAGACCAAGAGGAAGTTAAGAAGATTAGGGAAAACGAAAGGGTGCCAAGGCAAACATGACCAACAAGAGGAAACACAAGAGTGGACCAGGATGAAGGCAGGAAAGAAGATAAGGGAAAAGAAAAGTGGCAACGCAAAATGACCATAAAAGAGGAAACATTGAGAAGACGAAGAGGAAGGAAAGAGGATAAGGAAAAGGGTGCCAAAGGAAAGAAGATCAGGGAAAGGGTGGCCAATGGGAACGCAGCATGACACGAATCAACAGGACGATGGAACCTTCTTAAGTGAGAGAAAACGAGGGAAAAGGTTGAGAGGTCATGGGGGTGACTCTTGAAAACAAACATTCCCTCGGAGGCGGGAATTAGGCGGCTCTCGTGCAGGCGCGTGGGCGTGGCTCTCGAGGGACACGAACTCGGCCAAAACAACCAAACTTTCACCTCCACCGCCTTTGACACGACACCACTCAGCCGCCTCCGGGCCATACTCTTAAACATTTCGGAGCCCCAGCACTCACATTTGACAGGGCTTTCCTAGGAGTTTTTTTGGCATATGCAGGGGTAGTTTTACGACCTTTCTGGTAGTCTGATCGTTCTTTTGTACCAGGAACCTATAAAAAACACTTATTAGAACGCGATTGATCTCCTTTTTGGCTTTCGTGGGAGTTTTGGGATATGCAGGGGTAGTTTTACGAAATTTCTGGTAGTTTGATCATTCTTTTGTACCAGGAACCTAAAAAAACACTTATTAGAACGCGATTGATCTCCTTTTTGGGCTTTGGAAACAGTTGATGAGAGAGAGAGGCGGCAGTGTCTGTGAATACCGACCTAAAACATCCCTCCGCGTCACTCCCTCCCTCCTTGAAACGAATGCGGGAACGAGCGGGAACGAGAGAGCGCAGAGATAACAGACTGAAACTAAGCTCGCATTACTTCCACCATCACTCTGCCGCCTCTCCTCTAAAAACAGACAACCGAGCGAGTGCAAAGATATCTGAAACCAAACTCGCGCCTCTTCCACCGCCTTTGTAACGCCTCTCCTCTAAAAACAGACAACCGAGCGAGTGGATAGATATCTGAAACCAAACTCGCGTCACTTTCACCGTCTTTGTTAGAACTCCACTCTGCTGCCTCTCCTCTAAAACCAGACAACCGAGCGAGTGCATAGATAACAGATAGCATACTCGCATCATTTCCACCTCTCGTCGCCTCTCCTCTAAAAACCGGCAACCGAGCCAGTGCATATATAACTGAAACCAAACTGGCGTCCCTTCCACCGCCTCTGTAACACCACTACTTTGGGTCCTCTCCTCTAAAAACAGACGAACAAACGAGCGAATGAAAAGATAACAGAAACGACATTTGACACGGTAACGAATTGAATTGCTCGACCTTTCACCGCTTTTGACACTATCATATTCCGTTGCCGTGCGCCTCAAAAACAAACGAGCGAGGGAATGAAGAAATACTCGCAACTGAAGCACAACCCGACGCTAGAGTGCACGAGTGTATTAAAGTAACCTTATCTATACCTACCAGTCCCATACCTCCATCGCCTCGGACGTTCTGACATTCATCCCCGCATCACAGAAGGGGAAAGAAACAAAGGACAGCAGAGAAGCGATATTAGACCCAATTATGCGTAAATATACATAGATAACCTAACAAGTCCAACCCACCAGTCCTGTATCTCCATCGCCTTGGACGCTCTGACATTCCCTTGCAGCATCACCTCTTAAACAAACGATAACAGAAAGAGAAAGAAACAGAAGACTACAAAAACCGAAATCAGTCTCAGTAATGCGTGAACATACATAAGCTACCTCATTTTTTTTTACAACAAAGGAGACAGCTCAAGGGCACAAAAAAAGGAAACATTAATAAAAAAAAAAAAGCCCGCTACTCGCTGCTCACAAAAAGAATCCAAAGAGGTGTCCAAGAGGGGTCCATTTGCCAACCAACCTCGCCCTTCTTCCACCGCCTTTGCAATAATATAACTCATTCGCTCCATCTCTAACGCGAACAAAAGAGAACGTAACAAAAATTCAACCCGACAGCACAATATGAGAATCCATCGAAGTAACTTTATTTGCCCGCCTAACCCGCACCATCTCTGTCGCCTTTTGACACATCTCCTTCCCATGACTAAAATATACGACGGAATATAAATACATGTAATCCGATATTATAATGCACGAGAAGGAAGGGATCTTATTTACCGACAAAACTTTCGACTTCCACCGCCTCTGACACGATAGCATTTCTTCGTTCGCCTCAACTCTCAAGCGATACGAGAAAGCACAAAAAGGATTACAGGAACGAAGTCTGAGTGTATAATGCGTGGATGTTGTTTTGTCAGTTTCATTTCCCGATATCCCGACATTTTTTTTTGAAGGCTGCGTGACATGTTCTCTTCCACCGCCATTGACACACACACAAAAAAGAGAAAGAAAGAAAAAAAATCTTCGCCGCCTCACCTCTAAAGCAAACGAAAGTAATAGCGAAAAGATAAAAGGAATGATGAATGAATGCTTCCTAATCTCTCTCTCTCTCTCTCTCTCTCTCTCTCTCTCTCTCTCTCTCTCTCTCTCTCTCTCTCTCTCTCTCTCTCTCTCTCTCTCTCTCTCTCTCTCTCTCTCTCTCTCTCTCTCTCTCTCCCCTTATCATTTAACTCAGCAACTTTATTTATATACAAGTCAACATTTTCCCGAAGTTAATTTTCTCCTTTCCAGACCGAAGTATTTTTTCTTATTCTGTGGCTTCTGTTACGATTATTGATATGGAAGAAGGGGAAAGAGAAACAAAGAAGAGAACTGATAAGAGGAAAGAGATATATGAGAAGGAAAAGGAGGAGGAGGAAAGGTTAATTTGGAAAGAGAAGGAATAATGGAAGCAGCAAGTCGGTTATCGTTATTGCAGAGAAAGAGAAGATGAGGTAAACTTAAGAAACAAAGCCAATAAGGGGGAGAGAGCGAAATGGAATGCGTGGGAGATGGAGGAGAGGAGAAGGAGGAAAAGGCTATAAGTTGGATAAAGGAGCAGGGGGAATGGAGGAAGCAAGTGTGTGGGGAGTGACGAAATTGCTGACGGGAGGAAGCGAAGGACACAAGAAAGCAGGAAATGGAGAGTGAAGACGCGAAACGACGACAAAAGAAAGAGTAAAGACAGAAAGGGAAGGAAGGAGAATAATTAAATAAGGAAAGGAGATTGAATAGAGGAGACACTGAAGGCACTTAATGAAAGGACAAGCAACAGAGAAATGACGGGAGGGAATGAAATGAAGAAAGAGAAGGAAGGAGAAGTATGCAATAAGGAAAGGACAGTGAAAAGAGGAGACACTGAAGGCACTTAATGGAAGGACAAGCAACAAAGAAATGACGGGAGGGACTGAAGTGAAGGAAGAAACAGTAAAGAGATGAAGGAAATAAGGAAAAGACAGTAATAGGAAGAGACGATGAAAGCACTAAATGAAAGCATAAGGAACAGAGAAAGGACATGAGGGGATGAAGAGAAGAAAAACTGGCAACAGAAATAATTAAGGAAGAGGAAGATCAAATTAGGACAAAGACAGAAAAAAGAAAAGAGGATGTAGCCACCAAATGAAGACACAAGAAAAGAACATGAGGGAATAAAGAGAGAGAGGAAAAAAAAGAGAGTTGAAATGGAGATAGTATAAAGAAAACCGAAATTAGATAGAGAAAGCAAAAAGGGAAATAATAAAACCACTAAGACACACACACACACACACACACACACACACACACACACACACACACACACACACACACACACACAAAGAAGAAGAAGAAAGGACGTGAGGAGAATGAAGAGAAAGAGTGAAAAAAAAAAGAGTTACCAAGGAGGAGAAAAATGGAAGTAGGAACAGAATGAGAAGACGAGATAATACAGACAACATAATAAGATGACAGGGACAAATTGAAGAAAAAGAATGACAAAAAGCGTGGAAAACGAAAAAAAAAAAAAAAGAATAAACGCATAAAAAGTGACAAAGTGGCTAAAACAACCTAATAAATTATGGAAACGAGGTAGGGATGAAAGGAGGGAAGGAAAGACGAGAGAAAGAAAAAGAAAGTAAGAAAGAAAGATAGAGAGAAATGAGGAATGGAAGAAAGTAAAAAAAGAAAGAAGAAGGAGGAAATGAAGGGAGGAAGGAAGAGGCAGATACTGAAGTGGAAGGAGGAAGGGAAATACAGCAGGATGGAGAGATGAAAGAAGAGAGAGAGAGAGAGAGAGAGAGAGAGAGAGTGTGTGTTAGGAAAAGACACGAGCGAAGAGTTTCAGCAAATACATGGTGGAGAGACAACAGGCTGACAACAAACTAACAAGATTCGGCGTGTGTACAACTTGGTCCACATCTGTGTTTTATTTCCAGTAAACAAACACTGCCCAGGCACTCACGGTCACCCCCTTCCTGCCTCCTGCCCTCACGCCCTTCCTCATAAAACCAAACAAAACATAAAGAAAACACCACCCACGCACTCCCACACACGCCCACGTACACACACACACACACACACACACACACACACACACACACACACAGAAGTCCCCCCTTCCTCTCCTACACACTGTCATTCTGTTAGCATAGCATATCTCTCTCTCTCTCTCTCTCTCTCTCTCTCTCTCTCTCTCTCTCAGTGGTTAGAGTGTAGCATAAATGGCATAACTGAAAGGAAAAAAAAAAAAAAACTTTGCGTCGTGTTCACTAGTACGACTTTTTTTTTTTTTTTTACATGCCACTGGAAATAAAGAGAAAAAGAAACCATGGATGGGTCTCTCTCTCTCTCTCTTGCTTTCATGGTTTGATCGTCTGTCTGTTTGCTTTGCTTGTCTCCTTTTGCTTCCGTCTGTCAGTTTGCCTGTTTGTCTGTCTCTCTGTGTCTGTTTCAACCGCCCCCCCACCCACCCCCCATCTCTCTCTCACGCATCTCACGCCCGCGTCAATATACGTCATTATAATTGGTCAATATCTCTTCCCTTGCGATCCTCCCTCTGAAGTTTATATACCAATCTCTATTACTCATTGTCCAGGCAGCCTGCTCTTCCCCCCGGCCACCCGCCTCTCCGTTCTCCCATCCCCTTACACAGCCCTCTCCTCCCCTATCTTCCCTGCCCCGCCTTCCTGCCCCTCCCTTCACGGTGCTCCTCTGTGTATACCTTTCCCTCCTGCAACAACACCTCCTCCTCCTCCTCTTCCTCCTCTGCCTCTTCCTCGCATCTCTCCCTCACTTCCCTTTCCATTCCGCTCCTGTTCCTTCACGTCACATCTCTATCTGTCCGCTCCCCTCTTTCCTCTTCTTCCTACTCCTCTTTACATCAATTTTGTCACTCACTTCCCCTCCCATTCCTTCACTGTTTCCTCACGTCACATCTCTATCTGTCCGCTCCTCTCTTCTTCCTACTCCTCTTTACATAAATTTTGTCACTCACTTCCCCTCCCATTCTTCCATTGTTCCCTCACGTTACATCTCTATCTAGCCGCTCCCCTCTCCCTCCTCCTCCACTCTTTGTCTTGCACGCTGGAACAAACGATGTGCAATCGACACAAAAGAGGGAAATCTTAGCTAATTACCGACGAGTGATTCGCCGCTACAAGGAAAAGTCACGCCACATCATTGTCTCCGGGATTCTGCCGAGAATCAACGCCTTCAGAGGCTTCCACAGAAAGGCATCAAGCATCAACAACAGGTTGAAATACCTTTGTCAGTACATGGAAGTTTCGTTCACAAACGCGTGGGATCATTTCTATGATAACCCCGACCTTTTCCGTCCAGACGGTCTTCACCTTAATGAGACTGGCTCAGCCAAGGCCTACGACCTCAGCACGGCTTGGTAGGTTGCTGAACGATGAGTTATTTTCGTACTCAAAAAGCTTCAAGCGCGTGAGGGGCGCCAACTCCTTTAAAAATTGCCTTGACCGTCACTTTGCCGCGTCGGGAGTGAACTAAACGTACCCACGAGTACGTGCAGAAACGCTTCAGTCCTTCCCGTAAGCCACTCCAGTGGCTGACGGATTGATTAAATCACTGAAGGCAGGCAGCCTCGCAATGAGCCAACAGGCTTTCTGCTGTCTGCTCGTCCATGTTTCAATGCTTCCTCCTTCTCCTCCTCGTCCTCCTCCTCCCGTTCACCCACCATCAACACAAGGCCTCACTACAACTCATGTCCATTTTTTTCTTTTCCCCTTTTTTTATTGTTGTGTTTGCTAGCGCTGCCGAATCTCCATAAAAAGAATAAAAGAAAAAAATCCTCCGCTATGCCCAACACGGACACAAACAGACAGACAGACAGACAGACAGACAGACACAGAGCAAAACTGGCGAGGTCAATCAAACAAAGACACAAAGTGTGAAAAAAAGACAAGCTCCTATTTTTTTCATCGGTAACAACAACAACCTCATTTGCTTTCCAATTCCTCTCTTCCTCTTTTTTTTATTGGTGTTTTTTTCTTTTCCTATAATTTTGTGTTTTTATTTTCTTAAAAACGAAACAATAGTCGGCGGCGCCATCAAATGAAGAGGAGGAGGAGGAGGAGGAGGAGGAGGAGGAGGAGGAGGAGGAGGAGGAGGAGGAGGAGGTGGTGGTGGTGGTGGTAGGGGGAACGATGTGATGGTATTCTCTTCTCAATAAAATGGTGATGGTGGTGGTGATGGTGATGGTGGTGATGGTGGTGATGGTGATGGTGGTGATGGTGGTGATGCGGTGGTGGTGATGGTGTGATGGTGAGTGTGGTGGTGGTGGTGGTGAGACACATTGAATGGAAGAGGACGAGGATAAAAATACAATCAACATTCGAGAGAGAGAGAGAGAGAGAGAGAGAGAAATCGTGTGTGTGCGTGTGTGTGTGTGTGTGTGTGTGTGTGTGTGTGTGTTCTCCCTCGTACCCACATGAACTTCGGAGTATCATAAAGAGGTCAGCAAGCATAGACGTGGATGGTGGGAATTAGAATCAACGCCGATTAGTGTGGGTTCCTCACAGGCGCTTGCAAAGAGCTCACCAATGTCCATGCTTCCGTGTTGGGGACAATATAATATATTGTAAAGTTTCAGGGGCGTCGATGGGAATTGAATTCGTACCCCCTGTACTTCTACCCAGTCACCACAGTCTGTGCGTATGATGTGCCCCCTCAGTAGGATGGCACAGCCTCTTGTCTACCTCCTTACTCTAGGCAGGAGGAAGGATTGAAAGCATGGTAAGCGAAAGGTGGAATTTTCTGGAAGCAAAGTTTCTTGGAGTAGGAAGGCGTCTATCTTGTCCCTTCTTGCCATTTCCAGTAAGGTAGCGTACTTCGACCTGGCCCCTAAAACGTTCCATTGGAGGATGGTTATTCCTTGGGGAGTGTCACATCTGTGCATTGAAAGACCTAGGGCCGTCTTCTCCAGTTCGATTCTCTCCGAGGCTGGCGTGAACCCGACTCGGGAGGTTGTTTGCTGCTCTGATGCTTGATGAGAGTGGTGGGGAGCCTTGTCCATGGTTGTTTGTGTGTTGGGGAATGGATTGGGAGTTCTCGGTGCCATGCCGGCTACTGAGCGGGAGACCACCTGGCACGCTACAAGTTCCACTGCCTTCTCCACTCTCTCTTTCTTGACGTTGATCCCCAGTATCTCGACGATAATTTTTGCAATGCTCAGCAAGGTGGTGGTGGTGGTGGTGGCGGTGGTGGTGGTGGTGGGGGTGGTTGTGGCGGTGGTGGTGGAATAGAGGAAAGTACCACAACAGGGCAGCGGTTAATCGGGTAAACCAACAAAGGGGAGACGTGACCAGCGCCGAGCCTCGGATGAAGTGATCGCGAGTGACGTGTCTTGCGAGGAACGACGCGACGCTCCGGTTTCCCGTCACACCAATTACCGGAGCGCGACACCCACAGCGCCAGCGACGGTAAGAGCTTTTGTCAAGACGTTATTAGATTCAGGGAAGGCTCTCGCTTAATGGACTGCGTAAACAACAAGAGTACGGCGTTATTATTCCAAGAGTCTTCGCTTCCTGCCCCTGCCATTACCTCAAGATAAGATCCTCGTATTTAGAATGCAAAGGAGCTTATCTTCAACGTTTTAAAACCCTTATGACAAGTTTGAGTGCCCTCTAAATGGCTATTTAAGAAAGGAACATCAAGGAAATCTACATTAACCTCAAGCGATGGATTCTGATATCTGTTAATCGTTACTTGGCGCTTCTTGTCAGCCGATGGGGTTTGGAGGGAAGACAAAAACTGAAACTGAAACGGAAAATACACTTACGCTTACAAATGGATGGACTTTAAAACTACACATTTGTTCTTTTAAATTAGACTATTTATCGCACTGAATCAAAGTGAAACCCGTTACCGAACACCTGCGGACCTAATCTACCTGCCATTCATTACCTGCATTCTCTGGAGGAGGTGCACCTTGACCCTACTGCAGCGTAGCCACCTGGCGGCCGAGCGGCACACGCGGCAGCCGAGGAGCAGGCGCCGCTTGGGGGTGAAGAAACGGGCGTCCTCATCGCACACGTCTAGGATGTGGGCACAGTGGAAGTCCTCTTCTATTAGGTGGCATGCAGGGGAGCAGGGGCGGGCCAGCAGGGGCGGACGGAGCTCGCACGCCACCCACTCCAGGTGTGTCTGGGCGGGGGTGATGCGAGAAGACTTGCCATGCGTGCGTAACGGCGTGGCTGGCGAGGCGACAGCGGGGAACAGGGCGGAGGGCGTCGGGGCCCCTAGGACAGGAGTGCCGCTAGGGGGGCTGCCGCTGATGGGGGTGCCGTCCGGCGGGGTGCCCGAGGGGGTACAGGCGGAGGGCGTGCAAGAGGGCAGGCGCGAGTACCCTCCAGACTTGAAGATCCTCATGGTGCGCGGTACAGAGGCGGCGCAGCTGCTGTAGGTCCCATGGTTTTAAAAACGAGTCTCACGCCAACGCTCTCATTCTTTTCATGGATCTGATTGGCTTCCATTTATCGCTCCTAACCTTCACACAAAGAGGCAAAGAATAAAAAGTCTTCGTCAATATTATTTTTTGGGATTTTTTCTTCTATTTTTAGAGTCAAGAGAAAAAGGCTTAATGGGACGCACCAATGCCGCTCGGCACTCTGATGGCAATCTTCAGTCGGAGAAAAGCTGACTGACTTCCTCTGCTTATGGAGCCGAGGAAGTTTATATTTTGCCGGTCCTCGCTTTGAAGTCCTTCCTTTATTTGGTGCTTCAGGATTATTTGTTGCGACCCTCAAACCTGACAGGGTGGCTTATTTTGGCTTCAGATTTTCTCGTACTCCCTTTTCTTTAAAACCAAATATGCCAATATCTTGCATCACCGGAGAAGCAGATATGAGAAAAGAAAAGGGAGGGGAGATTGAAAGAGGAGATGGAAATGGAGCACCAGAGGGTCGGAGATGAAAGGAATGAAAGACAAAAGAAAATAGGAGATGAAAGAAAAGAAAGACGAAGAAGGAGAGAACAGAATCTACATATTTTGATTAATCCAACACCGCGGCGAGGGTCAATTTTTGTTTGCAAATACCCGACAAGGGCAGACACTCCCTGCCTCTCGTTGTAAGTCACGTCACTGAATTGAACAACAGAAATGTGAAAAAAAAAGTTAATAAAATTTTGTTAATCGCTAGCTCTGAAAGATTTATATTTTGATATAGTTTTGTTATATGAACACTAAAAACATCAAAAGAAACATAAATTTGCATATGACACGAGGTAGTTAAAAGAAAAAGAAGAAGAAAACAGAAAAAAAAACAAGATACTTCAAACTAGTACGATCACATCACCTATTTTCATGTTTGCCGAAGTGAGGATCCAACGATTACCTTTTTATTTATTTTTGGTTTAGATTTACAGTCACAAACATTATGAGCTCTCAGCGCCTGCGACCCTTGGCATTAGTTTCTCGGTCACACCTTGAGAGTAATCCGATACCTGAGTCAAGGGAACACCTGCAGGAGACGCCGAACAATCCAGGGAGAGAACCAACTTCCTAAACTAGGTCCAAATTAATTTAACTCTCCCTAACATGTAATTCGATACACACTAACTAGAAGGGACTCAGAAAGGAAAGGAAACAGGAATGAATGGAGAGGAGAAAAAAGAAAAGATAAAGTGGAGGAAACAAGAGAAAAGGAGGTAGAGAGAGAATGCGGAGGAAGGACAAGAGCGAATAAGGAGGAGATAGAGATACAAGGGAGAGGAAGGTCAACTGAGGAAGAAAAAAAGTTTAGACAAAATGGAGGGTAAGGAGAGAGGAGAGAGGCCTGAAGTTAGAATTGAGAGAAGAGGAGGAGGAGGAAGAGAGATGCGAGGTAACGTGAGGAGAAAAGACTTACTGAGAAGATCATAGAGGAGAGAAAAAATAGGACAAGGAAGAAAATACGAGAAATAACCGGGAGTAAAAAGGGAAAACGAAGCTAAATCGAAATACTGTAATCTGAAGCGAGAAGAGAAGCGAAGAGAGGACAAAAAAAGAAGAGGATGAGGGTGGCACAAACAAAAATAAAGTGAGATAAAGGGAGAGTAGAGCAAAGCGGTGTAAAGGGGAAGGGAATGAAGTAAGAGACGAGAAGAGACGAGGATAATGGGGAGGAAGGAAAAAATAAAGGAGAAATGACGAGTAGAGGAGAAGGAGGAGAGGAAGGCAAAGGGAAAGCAGGAAAGAAAACCAAGGAAGAGACGAGACGAAAAAAACAAAAAACAAAGACCGGAGAGGAAGACAAAAAACAAAAAAACAAAAAAGACAAGCAAAATAAAACATGGAAAACAAGAAGAAAGGAAAGGGACGAGAGAGGAAGAAAAAAAAGATTATGACAGAGAGAAAGGAAGACAAAGGATGGACAGGAAAAGGAGACAAGGGAAGTAGGGGAAGACAATGAGAATAAAGAACAACAGGGCAGAGGAAGAAGACAGGTCGGACGAGGCTTCCCAAAGTCCACAAAGAGAGTTGAAGGTGACTGTCGAAGGTAAATACTAGAAGGGCGAGGCAAATAAACAATGAAAGTCTTGTGTTGTCCCTGTGGTGTTGGGTCTCTCTCTCTCTCTCTCTCTCTCTCTCTCTCTCTCTCTCTCTCTCTCTCTCTCTCTCTCTCTCTCTCTCTCTCTCTCTCTCTCTCTCTCTCTCTCTCTCTCTCTCTCTCAATATCTCCTAATTCTCCCGTAATCCTTCTCTTTCTTGTCCACTCACACTTTTTCATCTTTATATTTCCTCTCTTGTTACCTTCCTTTCTCTCCCTCTCTCTCGTTTTCTTTTTTGTGATTAGTTTCCTTCCCTCTCTCCCTCCTCCCTTCCTGGTATCTCTTCCTCTTTCATTTATAACTTCCTCCTTTCCTTTTCTCTTTCCCTTCATCTTTTAAAACTCTCTTTCACTCTTTTATTTTCACCCCTTTCTCTTCCTTTCTTCCTCTTTTGTTTTTTGTTGTTTTAATCTATTACTTATTAAATTCATCTATATAGTTATTCATACAAACACACATGAATACCTACCTACCTACATACATACATAGAGACAGACAGACATACAGACACATGCATAATCATGAAGAAAATGTCAATGGAATATGAAAAAAGCAAGAAAGTCGATGTAAAATGTGGCCCAACGATAGATAGATTGAGATAGATACAGATAGATAGATAGATAGAGGAGAGAGAGAATATTCGAAATTAAAATTCTAATTGGAAGTCAACATGATTAAGGTTAAATGAGTCAGTTGAAAGAACGAAGAAAAAAATAAAAAATTGAGAAAAAGAAGAGGAGGAGGAGGAAGAGGAGGAGGAGGAAAAGAAGGGGAGGAAAAGAGGAAGAGGAGAAAAGTTTAAGGAAGGTGTTTCACGAAAAAAGTTGAAACAAGAGCTTGAAGAAAGATGATGGAACTACCGGAGAAAAGAAACGGGGTTAACTTTGGGACACCGAGAGAGAGAGAGAGAGAGCGAGAGCGAGAGAGAGAGAGACGCACACCTTGTTTCAAAGCTTCACTCACACTAACATAAGATACATTGGAAGGCACGTCTTGGTATTGGGTGAGAGTAAGCGTGAGAGTGTCTTCATTCAGATCAGCAGGCAGGCGGCGGGGAGAGAGAAACCGTGTGTAAATTCGCCACGGTCTGATCACGCGCTAGACTCCCGATTGCCAGCCTTGGAGTTTAGAAATGATGGATCTCTTGCTGAAACCTTGCACCCATAAACACCCGGGAACACACCCCCGACTGACAAACTGCACCCATTCACTGCTGGGCGGACAGGGGCGCGGATTAAAGGAGACTGCTCATCCGTCGCCACTCCGCTCGGGAATCGAACCCAGGACCTCTTGGTTGACAGGCGAGCGTTCTGACCACTTCACCATGGAGCACTACTGTGTGTTTGCTTGTTTGTTTGTGTGTATGTGATATTTCTTTATAAATCCTAATTGAAAGTTAGATGGTAATTCAGACTCTCTCTCTCTCTCTCTCTCTCTCTCTCTCTCTCTCTCTCTCTCTCTCTCTCTCTCTCTCTCTCTCTCTCTCTCGTAATGTTCCAAATCCCATTTTCCTTTTCCTTTCCCTTTCTCCTCCTTTCCCTCTTCCCTTACCCACTTTTCTCCTGCCTCTCCCCTTACTTTCTCTCTCTTCCCCATTCCCTTTCATTCTCTTGCTCTCTCTTTCTCTTCCCTGTTTTCCTTACTCTTCCTTTCCTTTCTCTTTTCCCTCACCGTGTTACTCTTTTTTCTCTCTCCATCCTCCCTTCTTTCTCTTCCTCCTCCCCGTCCACTTGTTGCCCCTATCCTATTTCGCTGATCTTTCTATCCTCGCTTTCCTGACCTTCCTCCTCTCATTTTTTTTCCTTTCCCCGTCCAATTGTTTCCTGTATCCTCTTTCACTCCCTTCCCTTGTTCTCCATCTGCTCCTCTTAATGTCTGTCACGTTTTTCCTCTTTTATCTTTCTATCCTCGCCTTCCTTACCTTCCTCCTCTCATTGTTTTTCCTTTCCCCGCTACCTTCCCTTGTTTTCCTCGTTCCTTTTCCCCTTCCTCCCCTTCATGGCCGTTACCACTCTCGCAGGAATGATTGTGGTTTCACTTCGCTACTTCCTTCCTCTCCTTCCGTCCTCCCCGGAGCTTACCTTTACTAGGCAATATATATTTCTTCTCGTTACTTCCCGTGTCATAAAGTTGGTTCGCCGGGAGCAGGAACTGAATGCTCTTGGGAGAATGTCGAGTATTTTACATCGCAGTTTTCATGTATCCAACAAACAACAAAGCAATATCGGTCTGTTCAGCACACGGGGCGTTGATAACTACAGCTTTAAAAGGGATATATGTTGAAAATATACTAACAAATATGGAGTGCAGGGTTTGAATTTAGAGTAAGGGCTAGGAAGAAAGCCTGTAACACGAGAATCATCCATGCATCTGATTTTCTCGACTCCAGAGGGAAAAGAATAACTGGTCACGCTGACTCCTTCTGTCGCTCCAGGAAAGGTTGTCTAGAGGCATGTCGTTCTCTTTTTCCCTATTTCTGATTATTAGGTACAGTGGGTCACAATACTCTCTTCAAAATGATGAGTTGTACAGTTCGGAACAGTGGACCAGTGTAATGGGACAATTCGCATTTACATGACGAAGGATTTTTGCAGTCAGTTAGTGTTTCTTGTGTTAGCTAGCAGTGGCGCCGTGCGAAAACTAACCACGCTTACCAACCTTACTGAGGCAAGTGCCCAGGCTGTGTATTTCCTACTGTTCAACGAGTAATCTTTCGCTCCACCCTTTGAAGACAGTTTCGGGAGTTAGTGTGCATATAATCTTCCATCATCAAGTACCTGCATACGCTGTTACCTTGCTTCTAATTGCTATGTGCCTGAAAATTTCTTTTTACAGTTACAGAGGAACTGCTGGACTGATACTCTGCTGGTAATTATCCAACACTCTTTCTCTCACGGAGTGCTTCCCAAACTGTAACCTTGCCTCTAAATATTAGACATATGTACTCTGTCTCTACTAAGTAACTGCCAAACAGTAGTGCCTGGTGACACTGGTGCTTCTAATTATCATGTACAGTCAGTCAGAGAAGTATCGGGCACCCTTAACATCCATGGAGTAGAGAACAAAGAGAACAAGCGAACACCAAAGAGAGCCCACGCCTTTTTCCGCGTGTGAACGGCCCACGTTTTTGTTCGGTGTTCCATATTGTTACGTCCTCAAGGCTGGGAGATTGTTCCACGAGTGAGTGTGTACCTGGAACAAAGGTTCTTATACTGGAGGGCACGCCCACCAAAGGGGGCGTTAGTAATTTCCCAGGGGGGGGGGAGAGAACCCTGGAGGAAAACTTGGAATTTCTGCTATTTGAGTATTTGATATTATCCTAACAAGAGCGTTGGGTACGATTGATAAGCTTATGAAAAAATGGAAAAAAATATCGCTTTTTTTACGTGTTTATTTTTTATAGTCTAGTTAGGTTTACCATTGCTAATAAACCTGGGAGCGAATTTGATCTATACATGGAAAGGGGGCGTGGAGGGAAGGACCAATTCCTAAAGGGGGCGTGGTAAAGTTTATGAACCTCTGACCTGGAGTGTTCCCCTCACTTAGTACCTGTCACCTGCTCTTTAACGATTAGTACCTGTCACCTGCTCTTTAACGATTATCTACAGCACGGCGCCCTTCCTCTGGTACTTTTAGTATTTTTTTTATTATTTACCAATAGCCGGACTACACTCCTATCTAGTCTATCATCATCATCATCATCATCACCATCATCGTCATCATCCATTTCAAGTCATCTGCAGAACAAAGGCCTTTCCTGACGTTTCCCTCCTCTGTCTAATGTTAGCTTATTCTAATTACCTGCTCTAGCAAATGCTCTAAATTTAATCTCTCCACCTGTTTTTCTGTCCGCCATGGCTTTCACAATTCCTAGATCCTCCTTCTGTTCCTGTGGTTATCAGGACGACAAAATAAACAGGTGCACAGATGAAAAAAGAGAATTTGTTGGAACAGAGACAAACAGCCATCCACCTCTGCGTAAGAACCCTTCCCCTAACCAACCTCCCGTCATCTGCTCCTTTATAATAATCTTCTGTGTTCTGGCCTCCTCCCCCTTGCTTCTAATTGTTCCCCCCCCCCCCCAAGCAGGTGGTGCGACCCCCCCACCCCACCCCACATACGTGTAACATGTCCATAACTAATAGCGTAACCAGTCCATTACCAGAGCTTGCATCGTATTCTCTCCATTATTATTATTATTATTATTATTATTATTATTATTATTATTATTATTATTATTATTATTATTATTATTATTATTATTATTATTATTGTTGTTGTTGTTATCATCATCATTATTACTGAGATCCATGAAAGAGCATTAAGAGAAAAAAAAATATATAGACCATAACAAAATCCTCTCGATGAGCAGATATGGATATGACAAATAAGAGGGTGACAGCAAAGTAAGGATAAGAATAAAAAAGAAAGGAAGCAAAAACAGCACCTAATGATTTGGGTGATGACTTTTGCTTTAAACTTATCAATATCATCAAGCAAAACAATCTCATCTGGAAATACATTACGCATTTCAATAAAACTGATGTTAAATGAACGGGGAAATGAGGTATTATAGTTGCGCAAAAAATGGGTTGAAAATCACGGTCATTAAACCTGTAGATTGCCCATTATCAAGTAAGAGTGTATCCTGCCGTTACAGTGGAGTGGTGCTTTGTAACCAGCCTCCAGCGGTTACTCTCACCCTTCACCATACATTATTATTACCAGGTACAGTACTCGTATAGCCTCTCCATGCGTGTGTGTAGCCAGCCCACTGTATTAAGGGACTATTACACTGGGCAAATTTTCCGTGGATCTTCAGTTAAACCACGATTTCCGCTGGCGTGGTTCTCATATTTCCGTGGTTTTCTGACGGGTCCACAATATTCCAAAGCTACGGTAGATTTCACAGAAGGACGACGGTATTACTCACCATCATCATCAGCAGCAATAATAGGAAACAAATGAGAACCACGCCAGCGGAAATCGTGGTTTGACTGAAGATCCACGGAAAATTTGCCCAGTGTAATAGGGCCGTATTTTAAGACACCATCGCTTCTCACATCAACTATTTCTAAAGGTCAAAGAGGGGATCAATCTGTTTTTCATGAGCGTTTTTTAAGGTTCATGGCACAGAAGACGGGTCAAACTACCACCAGGGTCATAAAACTACCCCTGGAAAGGCCCACAGCTCCTACGAAAGCAATGTCAAATATGTGAACTTGGGCGACGAAATGTTTTAAAATACGAGCCTTAGCCCCTTTAGGATTCCTTTACTATTAGCCAGCCCCTTCCTAATACCTTGTTTTTCCTAATGGTTGAGTAGATATTATTACTTCCACATTGCACCCGTAGCCCGCCGTTCAACAGGTTCACCTTCAGCCTACCCGTCAGAAGTGGCTGTGTAGTACTTGGTATTCCCCGCTGGATGGGTAGTCATTAGTCTTTCCACATTTTTCCGAAGTTTTAACTAGCGTCCGAAAACTTGTGAGTAGCGTGAGGGGATGAGCCTCGAGGGACTCAGAGGTGGGCTGCCGCGCGGGAAAGTTTTACGTCATAAATATTACATCCTGACGCTCGGGTGTACGAAGCGCTGCTCTGAAGGTTCTGTTCGCTTGGTCAGGCTGCGGTGAACAGTCATGGATATTTCTCCATCCATTTGAATAGCTGACGATATATTTGAACCTTCAAATCATTATATATTTGAACAGAACAAGACAAATTTCCTCCTTCATTCGAACAGTTCATGGCTTATTTTCCTCCTTCATGGGATGGCGGGAAAATTTCACGCCAAAGAAATATTTTCTGATGTTCGGGGAAGGAATGACTTTTTTTACAGGTCCTATTTGCCTGGTCTGACTGCGGTGAAAAGGTCCCGAGGCGAGGAAGGAGGGCGTCTAAAGGCCTGGCCGTGCCTCACAATCTCTGCCGGGGAGAAGGACTTTCGTCCATTTCCTATTTGCTTGAAAAAATCCTCGAGTAGCTTGGAAGGGAGGGCATGTAGAGGGCTGGCCGCACCTCACAATTTGCCTGAGTGCCTCGGGTGATCACGCAGCCTCTTGGGGCGGCAGGAGACTATGCAGGGAAGGGAGGAAGGAATGAAGGAAAGAAGTGAGAGAGGAAATCTGAGAGCCACGCGGCGTTTCCTAAAGTCTTGTTTTTTTAGTTGTCTGCGGGCTAAGAAAATATTCACGGATCGTCGTGGGAGCACTTTTTTGCTTCATCAAGTAATGATCAACGTGAGATGCTCGATGAACAATGGACAAGTTACAACCGAGTATAACGATATTAACTTCTTGTGATTGCTATACTTTAACTTTAATCAATAATGAAAATGAACTGTCTAAGCGATTCTACTCTCTATATTATATAAAAATCTAAACGGTACCAAATAGCATCGACAATCTAATACTCCTATTTAAATTATAATCATGAACTTTGCTCGACATTTCTCTGCGCTTTGAAAATTTCACATCACTTAAAGGAAGCTCGAGTCTTCTTTTTCGCATCACGGGTATTGCTTGTGACTGCTGATTGCCCAAGATATACTGAACCTTCATCAATATTTCTCTGTGCATTTTTAAATCTTTACATCAGTTTAAAGGCAAAGAGTATCTAATTTCCGAACAATCTTCTGGCGTACTACAATTGCTGCTATGTTTCATTGTATATAAGATCAGAAACAAAAGCTAAGCGTCATCACAACTCGATGATGACGCCACCGTTTGGTCCACCCACGGTAACTTGGATAATTTGGATTGGATAATTTTATATGTTCTCTAACACATCTAAAATCCCCTTAGTTTTCATTACGAAGCAGAAACGGACATCGAAACATTCTTAATACAATGCACCATAACCACTTTTAGATATTGACGGAGCCGCTTGGTAATTCATCACACCCACGGCAACTTGTCATGGCATTGTTGCAAGCCACGTGGTCTCCTCTCGACTGCTTTATAACCCTCAACTATAAGAACAAATATTGCTTTCCTTGCAGCTCCCTCGCCAGGGCTGGATGCTACTAAGACGCCTTGAAATCCCCAGTTCCTTCATTCGGTCAACCGGTAACCCTGAGCTTTAGTAATCTTATCGGCTCTTACAATCTATTCCTCCCTCAAGTAGCTAACGATATATTTCCTATTATATGACAGCAGTTCATAACATATTCCCTTCATGCCAACAGTTCACGACATATTTCCTCCTCCATGCCAAAAGTTCACGACACATTTTCTACTATATGCCAACAGTTCACGGCACATTTTTTACTCCATGCCAACAGTTCACGGCACATTTTTTACTCCATGCCAACAGTTCACGACACATTTTCTACTATATGCCAACAGTTCACGGCACATTTTTTACTCCATGCCAACAGTTCACGACACATTTTCTACTATATGCCAACAGTTCACGGCACATTTTTTGCTCCATGCCAAAAGTTCAAGGCACGTTTCCTCCTCCATGGCATTAGTTCATTACATATTTACTCTCCATGCCAATAGTTCACGACATATTTCCTCCTCCATACCCACAGTTCATAAAATATTTCCTCCTTCACTGCAATAGTTAACGACACATCTCCTTCATGCCAATAGTTCACGGCACATTTCCCCTTTCATGCCAGCAGCTCCTACCACGCATTTCTACCCTCATTTGAACAGGTCATGACGCCTTCTACTTGCTCTCGTAGAGTTCACAAAGTATCCCTATTGGCATTCATGTCAGCAACTCGTCACTGGAATGTACTCGAAAAAAAAAGCTTCCTTACACTTGATTAGTTATTTTCCACACGTGTTTTTCCCACTTCTGTTGACAACTTTCTTAGGTCCCGAAGGTTATACGTGACGAAGCTCCAGTAAAACCTCACGCCTCATCAATCTCTATCAACAGAAGGGGATTATGTGACTCATGATTCCTTTGTTTACTTTTCTCTCTCTTTCTTTTTTCTCCCAAGCCGTGCATCGAGGTGCAGACGGGTCGACCAGATGTAGGTATTACGATTCCGTGCCCTCTGTGAGTCTGGGATCTTACTCTGCCACACACGCACGCACGCACACACACACACAAAAAAAAAAAAAAAAAATCCCCCTTCCTCCCGTCACACGTTCAACAGTTAAGAATCCATAAAAGTGTTTTCGACGTGTTGCCCACTAGAATCTTCCAGTCCTTGCCACTTTTAAATTCCAAGAAAAAAATATGAAATAAACACCGATATCGAAAACATAAACATCAGACTAGCAATGATAATTTCACTCGGCGCGTAATTAAAAGATGCAGTTTCGAACACTATCACGTAATTTTTATCAGTTACTTTATGATTGTATATGTTCATGGCTCTTCAGGAGTTTCAAGCACGCGCAGGTTATAACAACACCCATTATGTCCTTCAAAGAGTTTCATCCATATTATCAGTTATATAGTTTCCAGGAATCTTAATCTTGTTTAACAAACCACACTCGTAAACACAGATCAATGAGCAGCTTACACACAGCTCTCTCCAACAGTCACTCCCTGGTGGCGGGGAGAGGCGAAGGGGGGTGGGGAGGGCGAGAGAAGAGGGAGGGACAGGGAAAGAGGGAGAGTTTGTGGAAACAGCGTCCAGGGAGCCGCCTCTCCCTCAACTGGACTGAGGACTCGAGGCGGAGTCCTGACCTGCCTGGCGGCGCGTGCGTCCCCGCCAGGCACAACCCGGGGCTCCGACGTGCACCTGTCCCGCTCCCGCCCTCCGCCCCCCGCCCCGCCAACGTGCCCCCGGCGGAATAACACACACACACACACACACACACACACACACACACACACACACACACACACACACACACACGAACAAACAAAAAAAAGAAATAAACAAAAAATATATACGCACGCAACCTTCAGATGCTGAGGTAGAAGATTTAAAGCTCCTGATACCTGGAAGTCTGTCTAGTGTATTGTCTGTCGGTGCTGCAGGCTGCTGGCTTGGGGCGGCGATTCCCACGAGTCCTTGCAAGTCAGGCGGACCGACGGGCGAGGAGGAAAGAGCGGCAAGGGGGGCTCCTGCATACTCTCGAAAACATTACGGTGCCCGAAGCTCCCATCACTCCACATCGAACGTCAAAGGAAAAAAGATGAAGTTACGAGTTTTATGCTGAGTGAAACAAAAGAGGCGGAACTTCTCTCTCAGATACGAGACCCGCAGGTATTCATAAGGCCCCGATTCAGCCCCTGCGTTGTTTGAGGCACGCGCAGAGCAGATAAACAAAGTAGTTGGAAAAATGCGATAACCTTAATTCCGTATTCAGGAAGGTCGGGAGTGCGCGGGTGTGTATTTCACGCTCCGTTTGTTATCCAGGTCTGAGAGATAAATAGGAGGCGCAAGTGACTCGAGGTGTGTGTGTTATATTCACCCACTGTCTGATTGCGTGTTGGACTCGTGATTGTCAGCCTCTGCATGTTAGGTGTGTGTGTGTGTGTGTGTGTGTGTGTGTGTTAGTGGTGAGCAAGAGCAACAGCGAAAGCGAGAGAACGAGAACGAGAGCGAGAGAGAGAGCGAGAGAGAGAGAGAGAGAGAGAGAGAGAGAGAGAGAGAGAGAGAGAGAGAGAGAGAGAGAGAGAGAGAGAGAGAGAGAGAGAGAGAGAGAGAGAGAAACTGCATGCTGGAAGTGAATATTAATCACTAGGTGTAACAAGAACAAATTGAGGATGACTGCAGAACCACCACATTTCATGAAGCTCCAGACGTGGGCGAGAGAGAGAGAGAGAGAGTGTGAGTGTGTGTGTGTGTGTGTCCCTGCGTCTCCTCCCTCACTCGGCGGGGGTTGGCAGGAGGCGAGGCGGAGGCAGAGTTGCTCCCGGCACGTGCTCGAGACTCTGTGGCGGTCAAAGTTGCGGTGCCTCAGCGAATGATAAATTCCTGCAGCTCAGTCTTGGGGCGGCGGAGTTTGAACCGAGCTCCCTCAAGACTCCCAAACTCCATTTACAACGTCCCGCGGAGACTTTTTTTTTTTTTGAGTTTGTCTTGGTGTGTGTGTGTGTGTGTGTGTGTGTGTGTGTGTAAAGAAAGAGGAAAAACAATCTATTGCAATCACAACCACAGAAACATGACCACCACAACTTTCAATCCCAGCCACAGCACAACCACTACAAACACTCTCCACTACAACCACCGCCACCACCACCACCACTACCACCCACCGTTGCCAGATTATCGTACTCAGAACATCGTACTTACCAGTTTCTGACCCATGACTATTACAAAAAAACACCAACAACTAACCATTTCAATGATAACTATAAATAAATGTAGTTATCGGGGTGGAGGGGACAGGTTTGGGGTCGGATATCAACAAGTTTATGAGCCTGAGTACGACAATCTGGCAACGTTGCTACCACCACGACAACCGCACCCACAACCACACTCACTCGAAACACTGACATGACTTCCTGTTTTCTTTTCTTCGCGTCGTTCGGTGGGTGACTCCAGCAAGTAAACTCCCCCTTCGCCGTAAGTTCACATCTCCTGCGGCACCTTTGGCCTTCTCGATGCTACCACTAGTCTCCGGCCAGTGCCAATATCGGTGCCATTCCTGCTGCGGTTGCAAGGCCAAAAGGTTCCTTCCTAACAGAGCAATGCACATTTATTTCTGAGTTCACGTCAATACCTTTCTACATCCTCTAGTCCAGTGTTTGAAGCTGATTTTGGGGGGATACAGTAAGTTTTATTTAAAGAATGCAATATTTTATGACTGCTAGGCTATATGGCGTTACTACACGAACACACTAAACAATTAAGAATACCCAGTCATTTATCATCAATTTTCCATGCACACGTCTTTAATCTCTCATTTTTAGAGGACGAAAAAAATAAATCAAATAACAATTCCACTTTGTATGATGCTGTAGGAAATGTCTGTTACTAAATTAAAGAGCAATTGTGGGAACTGTGCATAACATCAAAGGGCGCTGGACTACCGCTGCCTAAATACAAGGGTAGGTACTGAAGTCGGAGAAGGGCAGGGAAAGCTACTCCAGTCTGCCCACACTGCACACTGCTCGCCCGGCACAGGATTATATTTTTTTTACCAGCCGCCACTCTTTTCCGCATTTCGGGTGTAACAGTAAAGCCTCCCCTCCCCGCCGCCTAACTTTAACCGCCCCTCTCCCTGCCCCCGTTTTTTCCTCGTACCCTTTTCCTGCCGCCGCAAACACGCAATATCCGGGTGGTGTTCGCTCTTTTTAGTGGTGATTGGGTTAGTGTTATGCTTTGGTTGTTCACATTAAAAAAAAAAAAATAAGGATTTTAGAAATAGGACTGTGTGTGTGTGTGTGTGTGTGTGTGTGTGTGTGTGTGTGTGTGTGTGTGTGTGTGTGTGTGTGTGTGTGTGTGTGTGTATTTTTCTCCTTTACAGTTACACATTTTAAAAGTGAACAACGAAAAAAAGTAAAAGTAGAAATGAGAGCATGAAATTCGGGCGAAATGGTTCGAAGCCTAAAACTTGTAATCCAGTAACGATTCCGAACCAACTCTCAGGAAACTCTTTACCGACGTCGTCATCTCGGGGAACTTCGGAATGGCTCTCATTATGGTGATCTTGCTAGTGTCGAACTGCGCGCCGGTCAGCAAGACGACGAGTTCGTTTTTACGCGGCAGGAGATAGAAACCATTATTGGTGAGCAAGAGGAGGGGGAATGGGGGGTCGATGTCGTCAGCACATACTCTCCCTCGAACCCTCTTCAGGTTTTCCATCTACAAAAACGCAGGAAAATAACACGAATATAACGACTCTGCTGTTCTTTAGTTTGATTTGTCCGTACGGTTTAAAATTTATGATTACTCTTTGGTTTCTGCTTTCTAGTGCTATAAGATTACGATACATATACAAAGACGATGAGTTTTCAAAAAGTAAGGCTGACCTCAGTTCCCATGACAAATGAGGCGAGATCTTGGATATGAATTAATATTTGATGAAACTGTAAGAACTCCAAGGCAAGTCTTACTATAATCACATCAATTTCTCCGTGGCTTCAGAAGCTACGTACCATCATTTCTTGGTCCAATAAATCTCTCCTCATTCCTTTGGTAATATATTTAAAACTTTCAAACTTCCTTAACTATCGCAATCTGTCACGTTTAACATTTTTTCACATTTAATCCTGACAGAGTGTGAGCACGTTTTGGTCTTGGGCAAAAATGGGCTTTTCAGAGTCCGCGAATAAACCTTCAAAGCGTGTGATGAAAGTCGTTCCACTTTCCCTAACTGTTGTTCATTGCGGCACGTACTCCCTGAGGGGCGTTGAGAAGGACGGGCAGGTGGATGGATGACTTTAACCCGTCCGCTGCGATTGGTACGGATTCGGCTTTCACTGGTAGCCTGGTAACGTATAGTCCCAGGTCTTTCTCTGCTTCTGTGGTGGATAGTGGAGTGTTTCCCATGTGGTATTGGTATGGTAGATATCCTCTCCCAAGGTGCAGGACTTTACATTTTTCCTCATTGAATTGTAGCAGCCACTTTTTGTTCCATTCCTGTAACTTGTTGATGTCTTCTTGTGGGAAATCCGCGGTCAAAGGGTTAAGAGGTGAATGACCCACGTATATATTGCATGGACAAAAATAATGGAGATAATCAAACATGGAAAATATTCCTTAAAGGATGAACTGCCTCTGCATTCATCGACAGGAAACAAAACAACGATTAAGATGAAAATTTATAGCGTGTTTTCTTTTGCTCTCCTCATCTATATTAGTTTCCGTCTTCCTCTTCCTCCTCCTCCTCCTCCTCCTCCTATCCATCGTGCTTTTCCTTCTCCTTTTCCTATTTCTCTACCTGTTTTCATCGCCTTTTTTTTTAATTTAATTACTTATATGTGACACACGATCCTCCTAAAAATTATAACTCACCTCTCTCTCTCTCTCTCTCTCTCTCTCTCTCTCTCTCTCTCTCTCTCTCTCTCTCTCTCTCTCTCTCTCTCTCTCTCTCTCTCTCTCTCTCTCTCTCTCTCTCTCTCTCTCTCCTCCGTGATCCTCCTTCATATCTCGGCTAATGATGTCGCCCTGCCAAACTTGCTGAACGGAACCATAGAGTAACGAACAAGGTGGAGATGGAAAAGAAGTTATCTGTAGCTTGAGATCGCCCTGTTATCTGTAGCTTGAGATCGCCCTGTTATCTGTAGCTTGAGATCGCCCTGTTATCTGTAGCTTGAGATCGCCCTGTTATCTGTAGCTTGAGATCGCCTTGTTATCTGTAGCTTGAGATCGCCCTGTTATCTGTAGCTTGAGATCGCCCTGTTATCTGTAGCTTGAGATCGCCCTGTTATCTGTAGCTTGAGATCGCCCTGTTATCTGTAGCTTGAGATCGACCTGCTGTTGATGAGTCTCCAAGAGCACAACAAACTCACATTGCTTCGAAGTGGTTCTGGAGAACGGTAACTCGTGTTTGAGATCGAATGCTGTACTAATATTTCATACGATTCACTAGTCATAAATATTTCTGTCAGCACAATCATAGGGGATCGAAACGGGTTAATGGCGTTTTCCAAAGGATATCTTAAATAATCCAATTCATCATTTCATGCAACTAAAAATAAGTTAACAAAATTTAGGTTTGTCACAGCCATTCTCCTTTATCGTTTTAAAAATCGGCAAAATTTCCCAAACTCCGAGCTGCTCTCCGGACATAATGGCTCCCCGACCGTTCCTTTCTCCAGCACACCTCAAACTTGCATCCATTCCCTCCATCTCGCCTCCCAGTAACTATTTGTATGCCTCATCCATCAAACTAAAGCCGTCTCAGGACACACACAAGCTCTGCCAACCAAGAGCTGCTCCGGATTCATGACGTGTTAGCGGACCCAAGATCAATCATTCTTTCCCCTCACCTCACCCGACTCCATCTAGCAGCTTCTTCGCCTCGTTCCAGCTTCATCCATAAAATTATAACCTTCGGAGGACACAGCAAACTTTCCCAACCTGAAAGCTGCTCCAAAGTCCTGACGTAAAGCTGCGTTGACACCAAACGAGCCGCGTCGAATCGATTCAATCCGTGACTTGATTATATTGAATTCGCTACTCAAGAGGATATTATTTTGCAGGTACTCTTCCACTGGCCGTGTTTCGGGTTAAGGGTCATCTCCATCCACAAGCTCAAAGGGCCAACGGGACGGAGATGAGCACCGCCGTCACGCGCATCTAAAGCGTATGCTCCTAACTTTACCTTTTTACCTTCTATAAACCGTTTCTACCAGATGAATCACGTCTAATCGGCTCACTGCTGCCTCATTTCACCTCACTCTACTTCGACTCCAAATCTAGCAGCTTCTTCGCCGCTCTTCAGTCCTTTCCCATCTCCATCCATCAAATAATCATTTCGGAGGTACATCAACAAACATTTCCCACCCGAAGTGGTTCAAGTCTTGAAGGTCTTTGTGGCTCTCGGTCTTCTGTTCCCCCCTATGCCTCAGCCAGCTTCCCCCCGCCCGCCTCCACGATCCTCTCCAGCGTCTTGGCTCCCTCATCCATCAAATTATAGCTTCTTTTTCCCGCCGTCCTGACACACTTCTGGTCCCTCTCTGGCTTGTCCCTCTGATAACAAATGGTCCCATTCCTTCCCTTCGCCCGGGCCTTGACAAATCGCGTCTTTCTTCTCATCGCTTGATAAACGATCGCAACAGTTCCCTTTTTGAAGAAGCCATGCATTTTCCCTCACTTTTCCCCCTAAATTTCGTCAGTCGGCGAGAAAAGCGAGGCTCTTGTCCTGCTGCCCTGTGTCGCGTGGCCTGGAAACTCTTTGTGCTTTGCGTTCATCTCAGATCATTCGCTTCAACTGGCCCCCAAAATAAGTAAAAGAAAGGAAGACCCGAGCAAGACACGGGAAAATGAATAATAAAAAATAAATAACGCATTGCAGAGCTAACACTTCACCTTTTTTCTCATTTATAGGCGCAGGAGCAAATAGAATAATATAACAAACTAACAAAAAGAGAAAACACGCAATGCTTCATGAATATTAAACAGGAGCCTCTCACGGACGCTCATCGCGTAAAATATTATCTGCAAATCACAGCAAAAACAGCTCTGACATTCATACCACTTATCATTATTTTCCTAATCTAATCCACTGAAAAATTTAAAAAGTCGGTAACAACAAATCCTCGTCCTTCAGTCAAGAAACAACACACGTCGCGTCTCCCGGAGTTCAGGATTGTGGTGTGGAGACGAGCAGTGAATAGACGCCCGGACTGGAAATACCTCGCTGCCAAACCTCTGCCGAGACTCGAAAGGAGACACGAAATTCGGAACGCACACAAGACAGTTCCAAACTTGCACCCAAAGGAAGAGGAAGATAAAAAGATCCAGACTTCCACAACACTCGTTCTCCTCACGCTAAACGGTGGTTGTCCGAACGCCGTCTATTCTTAAATCGACAAAGGAAGAAGCTTTTAAAATAGAGCATTCAGGGGTGAGGTTAAAGGGACATCATCGAAGTGCATTGACATTAATCTCTGTTGCATAGTTTTGTTCAGCAGCACAACTAAAGAACACACACACACACACACACACACACACACACACACGAGAAAATTGTCACGATAACACGATACTAAGAAAAACGGGGAAGAATCATGCAAACAAATAACAATGCTAGAAAACGACAGCAACA